>NW_015551137.1:102380-152130 GCF_001515605.1 Sinocyclocheilus anshuiensis | reverse complement strand
CCGCCCAAATGTTCACGCAAAGAAAGAAGGCATAACTTTTATTCTCGCTGTAGTATTGTTGCCGCCGCTGCCATGCCGTGAAGGCACTGTGTGTTTCATTGTGAAAGCGAAACTAGTTTGTTTGGCCTTCCAAAAGAGGACAGGACTAGAAATCTACAAATCAGTGGTATTTACAACACTGTTCCAGAACAGTTTAACCCAAATATCCAGATGTGTGCAGTGCATTTTGTGGAGGACTGTTTACTGATTCTGGGAGAGTAACGTTGGACTAAAATGCCGGCAGTTCTGACTCGCGTAAGTACGTTTTCATTTAAAGGATTTGCCACTGATGATTCAAACGCGAGTTTTGGGCAGTAGAGTAGCACTTGTTGTTTGTCATTTCTCTGATCACAAATGCAGACAGAGTTTTATGTTTACGCGGTGCGATGCAATGCAACGCAACGCGTAAAAAGACAGTATAAGTCATTATAATCAGTAATTATGTCCCCACTGGATGCAACAAATGCCTCGTTTGTAATGGGTTTTAATGTTTTTGAATCATCGCTCCGGCCGGACACGGCATCACAGTATGGTGAGGGGCGTAACATTTCCGTCTCACGCTTGAGGTATTCGGCCAATCACAACGCACTGGATAGCTGGCCAATCACAGCACACCTCGCTTTTTCAGACCAATGAGCTTTGTAAAAATCGACGCGTTTCAAAAAGGCTGGGCATAGAGGAGAAACAATAATGTACAGTATGTGGAAAATAATGTTTTTTTTACTTTAAACCGCATAAACACATTTCATTACACCAAATACACAAAATAATGTTATTTTTAGCAGCATCATATGACCCCTTTAAAATGTGGGAAATCGTGGGGGAGAGGATAGTTCTCAAATGCAAGGGTAAATAAATAACTGATGTTTGAAAAAGTACAGCGTTTTCTTTACTCAAACACAATGTCTGTAAAGGCTAATGTTTTTTGTGTGAAGCGTCTTAGTTTTGACATCTAGTTGTAGCCCATACTTTTGTAAGTTTTAAATATACTGTGCATATAGTGCTTCATCGTTTTTATCATTATATTTTGGCCAAGTGTATTAAATGACAAGAAAAACTATAGCGACCATATAGCTACAATAAAAGTTATAACCTGTAAGTTGATGAAACATTTATGCGATGCACTTGCTGCCTCAGATACAGCCGTTCTAATGACAGACAAAACACAGATCGTCATTCGCTGATCAAAAACCAACTCCATTTGATCTTGATTTTCATAAAATGTTAAGTGCTTTTTTCCTATACTCCAGTGCTTAGTGGTGTGCCATATCAAAACTGTCACTGAAATCCAGGACAATCATCATAATGTGCTTTTATACTACCCTTACGAATATTAACCATGGTTTTACTACAAATAAAACCAAAAAACCATGTTTGAAACATCAAGATAACAAAAGCACGCCTCACAATATATGGTTGATGTGTTTTTTTACACCATCTCAGTGTATTTTCATAATAAAGTACATTAACAATGCAGTGCTAACTGATAACCTTTATCACCGTATAGAAACTATAAAATATATTTTCTGCCATATTCTGTTTTTTTTTTACATTGCATTAATGCTCAAGTGTTAGTACATAAACCAATCCTAACATTTTAAAAAAGATACAGGAACAAATATTATATTATAGAAATTAGTTATAGAAACAAGGTCCAAGATTACTTTTCCTAGTATAAATTAAACTATAATGCAGGAGAATAAGTTCCGTTAAATGAGTACTGCTTTCATCACAAATGCAAAATTACAAAAATAAATTAATAAAATAAAATACAGGAAATCCTTTCAGTTCTCATATTCTATGTCCATAAACACCTGTTATGTACGGTGGCCGAGAGAGCTCAATGCGCTGCAAATGAAAAAACATATGCAAATAGAAAAAACACCTGCAAATTAAGAAAACATCTTCATCAATTTGACAACACACATGCTGCAAATGCTCACAACACAACCAAATAAAGAAACGCGCTGCAAATACTCACAACACAACCAAATAAAGAAACGCGCTGCAAATAGGCACAGAACACTTCGGAATTGTTTAAGGGAACCGCAAAGTGACGAACATGGCTGGGACATATTTATCAATGTTTGCTCTGAAAGGTGAGATTTTTGTTTATTTTAACATCCTGATCATATGATTCCTTTGCTTCTTTTTTTTATTTTTATTATTATTAGCCTAAATAAGCTGGCGAAATTCACAATTACTGTAACTGTGAAAGTATGTAAGCTGGCTAACTTACTTTTCAACTTCCCTTACAAAAATGAACCATATGGTTTTACTATTCAAATTAATTAATTAATAAATACATTTATTATGTAAAACATAAATAAAACAAAAAATGGTTACTATAGTTAAACCATGGTAACCACAAATTAACCATGGATTTACTACACTAACCATGGTTAAACCATGATATTTGTACAACTGTGGTTATACAAATGGTAATCAATAAAAAAAAAACATGCTTAATTTTCGCTTTTGTTGGCGTAATTTTGGCATTGTTGGGGTCCTCCCGTTGTGGTCTGTACTTGCGTTTCTGTATTTGGTTGTGCTGTGATTATTTGCAGCGTGTTTTTGTATTTGATTGGTATTTGCAGCGTGTCTTTGTATTTGATTGTGTTGCGAGTATTTGCAGCACATGTGCTGTCAAACTGATGAAGTTGACTGATGTTTTCTTAATTTGCTGGTGCTTTTTCTATTTCCATGTGTTTTCTGAAGTTGCAGCACGTTGAGCTCTCTCGGCCACTGTAGTTATGCCTTTTCTTGTGTTACCTTAAACGTCTTAAACACAAGTTTTATTCCTAAAGACAGATGAATGACAGCAGGTGTGCAGACTAAGGGGAAACAGATCAGAGAGTTTATTGAAAGACCATCTCACAGTTACTGAATGGAATGAAAGCCTGGCTAAAAAGCACAAGAACTGAGCACTGGGGAGATTACTTCATGATATCTCTAAACAATATAAGATACAATACAGGATAGACAGCACTATATAGCTGGTTGAACTTTTGTTTCAACAACAATATTGTTGCAAGCAACAAGGAGGTTTGGTTAGACTGAAGCTAACACTATATGTTAAAAAATGTTGGGTTTGTCAATTGGCATTGTGAATGAAATGGAACCATATTTTATCATGAATCTGTTACTGAGGCAAATAAACACAAAAGGTATCTTCAAAGATACTCTGTATGTGTTATTGTTACTGTATGTCATTTAGCTAAACTTACTAAGTTTTAAAGGGGTCATATGATGTTGCTAAGAAGAACGTTTGAGACTTTAGTCTTTGCAACTTTAGGGATCTTATCTATTCACGAACAGCTTGTAACACTCCAAAGAGAAAGGAAAGCTTGAAATCGCATCATATGACCCCTTTAAAATGTTTTTACAGTAGCTAATGTTCTAAATGATTAATAGTATACATTTATAAACATTTATAAATGATGAATAGTTTCAGTAGTTCTGGCCATTTGGGACACTTGTTGCCATTGAGATCACTGCTCATTAAGGTACTAAATGATTAATAAGTGTTTATAAACATTTACAAATAATGAAGTTTCAACTTTAGATTGTGTGCTGCAAAAACATGAACAAATAATTAATAAATGATTTGTTAAGATGTGTAAATAAGAATGAATTTTTGGCATGATCACATGTAATTTTAAAAACATTTGTAAGCATTTTAAATTACATTAAATAATGATCTGTTCATCATTATGTAATATTTAATAAGTTCATTAGTAAACATTAACAAGCACATTATCCAATGTTTCTGTCCATTTGAATATATATTAACAAATGATCCATTGAGTATTATATAATGTTTGTTAATAATTTGTTAAGAAAGGTTTTAATCATTGCATAATCATTGCAAAATTAAAATTATTTATAGATCATATGAATTGAATGTTTAAAGACATTTGCAAGCATTTTAATGTACATTAAATAATGATCTGTTAATCATTATCTAATGTTTAAAGGGGTGGTTGACTGCAGATATTGTTTATGCTCAAACAGCAACATTACACACTAACTAATATTTAAAAAGTGAAATCGCAGTTACGAAGCTGAAAGTTCAATGCAAACGGAGATATCGTCTTTTAAAATTCTGGCAGTTTAATGCCTACAAAAACAGCTGGTAGGGACTACAACAAGTTACTTCCGGGGTTTGTGACGTCACAACCCCAGATAAAGCCCGCCCCTGGGAACATGCAACAAAGGGAGCGAGGCCATGCTGCGCTGCTTTAGAGAAGAGGAAGAGAAAACTAGAGGTGCACGTAAAAATCTATTCATATATGAATCGCAATTCTGTCTTCTAACGATTCTAATGGATTCACAAGTTTTAAAATCAATGTTCTAAAGCAGCGGTTCTTAATCTTGTTCCTCGCGTCCCCTGCTCTGCACACACTTTGTATTACTCTCTCTCTCTCTCTCTCTCTCTCATTCAGATCATCAGCTCAGCTTCAACAATGAACAGTTCCATTTATAAACTTATTTTCACATAGCTATGAGAAGCGTTATATATGGACGCGCGTGCGGTTGCCGTGCTGTAGTAAAGCTTTAATCAGGATAAAACTGTAGCATTTTTGAAAAAAGTATTTTCAAATAACAGCGTATCTAAAAGTATGAGACAACAACAAACAAAAAACATACCATTAAGGGCCGTGCATGCACAGGTTCTGCGCGATCCTCCACTAATATCCTCTGCGTCTCAATTGACCTCAAATTGATAAGCAATATTAACGACGTCATTGTTTACAATACAACCAGAGCACTAGACCCAACATTGTATTTGCTAATGTGTGGTCAGGATGCAGATGTAGAGAACTTAAAGGAAAATGTCCTAAAAGTATTCACAAGTAGGTTAACATATACCAAAATTTAAGCAGTTTAGTACAAATAGTTAATGATGCTGTATGTAATTTTTTTGAGTGCGCTAAAGCGTAAAAACAATACATTTGCAAATATTTAGGAAACATGTTATGTCAACTCTACAACCAGTTATTCTACTTTGAAAATGTGCATTTCATGTTGGAATGTTTTGGTCTGTGTGATTCCGCCCACTGACAGCTTACCCACCTGTGATTCACAGATCACACATTCTGCCTGATCTAAAAAGCCCTGGCATCCAACTAAAAAGCTCTATGACCACAGGCATATTAAAACGTGTGTAAACCAGCTAATCAGCTTACAGTGTAAGGTTTGTCATCTTCCACTGTCAGCTGCGCTCATTCCTGTTGCATGTCAACCCACATGAGCATCAAGTCTGAGGAGGAGGGGAAGGGACAAACAATATTTTGAATTTGGACTGCACTACCCATTTCAATCACTAGCTGTCAATATTATTATTTTTTAAAGTTTGAATGTGTTAAATTTGCAGACAAATGCCACTGGTCTTCAGAATAATAGTAATAAAAAGGAAAATGGACTAGTTCATCAAGGACATTTTTTTTTTCACATATGTTATAGCATATTTGTGTACTGCCTTAGGCTAACCGAGACTTGTCATTTGCACTTACATATTGTTGCACTTTTGTTAGTTTTGATTGCTTCTGTTGTCCTCATTTGTAAGTAGCTGTGGATAAAAGCGTCTGCTAAATGACTAAATGTAACTGATTACATTTATTGTAACTTTTTTTAAATGAAAATCTAAATGCAATTTTGTCAAGAGTAAAACCATCTAATCTTATCAACGGTCGGAGCATAAAAGTAGCCCCTTCTTGCTCCGGTATCAGCTGTACTGGTATCCATCCTTCGGCCCAACTACACCGACATAATTTTCTTCCCATTAATCTCAATAGCTTAAATATTGCCTATACTGGCAAACAACTTGTTGTGAAGTATTATTGTGGTACATAGTGTTATCAAAATGCAGTTTCATCAGTTTGCCTAAAAGAACAAAACATTTGGATGTTTTACACACCATTTATATATGGTTGGGAGCATATGTACATTTTTTCCCCTACAAACTTACATTTTGAAAATACAACTTCTTTAATGAATCCAGAAATGTATAAATGATTTACAAATTGTCTACTTCATCAATGACTGGAAAAGTTCTGCAGTGAAAGCAGCGGTGTTAATGATAAGCTGTCTGCATCTTGCATGTTTTGTTTTCATATGTATTAATCACATTTTATATCATCTAACATGATCAGCCAGGTTAAACAAGGGTCAACTGTGGGAAAAAGCGAAAAAAGGCACTGGAATGACTTCAGGAAAGTCTTCATCCACAAAACAGGGCAACTGACAAGGATATCATTCCGATCATTATTTAAAATCGTCTGGAGAGAGGTGGGTTCCAACAGGCAGGAAGTGGGGGAGGAAACAATGTTCCCTTGGGAATGTCTCCTCAGTTCAGTTGAAGGTAATTTTAGACTTTTTAAGTTTTGAAAAGCAGTACCTTCACGGGATACTTCACCTACAAAATAAAATTTGTTGTCATTTATTTGCCCTCATGTTTCAGATGCTCTACAAAACGTCATTGCACATTTTTGCTTTCATTTAGCCTACAATATTTGATGCGCTCTTTGTATGTGTTGATTACATTTTTATGTGAATGAAAGCCTTCATTGTCTGTCCATCATATAAAGTCATGTCAAGTCAAGTCACCTTTATTTATATAGCGCTTTTAACAATACAGATTGTGTCAAAGCAACTTTACAGCATTAAATACGAAAATAGTGTGTCAATAATGCAAAATGACAATAGTAAACACTCAATTTTCAGTTAAAGGCAGTTCATCATTGAATTCAGTGATCAAAGTGATCTTGCAAAAGACACTTTTTGAAGCTTAAAAAATGTTGATCACATGGACTATCAATGGATGGACAAATCATACTGAGACAATATTAAAATGTTTTCACTTGTTTTCACAGATTAATTAAAATTTTGTGGGTTTGGAAAACACGTCTGAGTAAATAATGACAGTGTCCATTTTTGGTGAGTTGTCCCTTTAACATGAAATTTAATTATTAATGAACTAGCAGGTGAGCCTTCAATGATTGTAATTTTGCATGTTTTCATTTCTATAGGTGAATTTGTATGTTTGCTTGTTTCTGTACAACTGGGGTGCCTATAACTTGTAAACAGTAGGATTTACTTATTTTCAGGAACTGCATTCTCAATGTTTGTCAGATGGTGAAGTACTACTTCATTATGGCATAATGTCATTGCACATAATAAGCAATACATTTGGTGTTTGTTTGTAGGCTTAATTAAAATTTATACTGAACAAAATTATAAACGCAATACTTTTGTTTTTGGCCCCATTTTTCATAAGCTGAACTCAAAGATCTAAGACTTTTTCTAGCTGGTCTCAGACGATCTTGGAGGTGAAGATGCTGGATGTGGAGGTCCTGGGCTGGTGTGGTTACACGTGGTCTGCGGTTGTGAGGCCGGTTGGATGTACTGCCAAATTCTCTGAAACGCCTTTGGAGACGGCTTATGGTAGAGAAATAAACATTCAATTCACGGGCAACAGCTCTGGTGGACATTCCTGCAGTCAGCATGCCAATTGCACGCTCCCTCAAAACTTGCGACATCTGTGGCATTGTGTGCTTGTGCTCATGAAGAATGGGGGCAAAAACAAAAGTGTTGCGTTTATAATTTTGTTCAGTGTAAGTAAATAAATAGATAAATACTCAAAAGAGACAACTGAGCAAGTAAATTGCATTTTTGTGATGTAACTTGTAAAAACGAGTGCAGCTGTCTTTTGAAGACCTGCTTACTTTTGCGGTGCCGCCCATTGGATTCCCACAGCCTGAAATTCATTTTTACGACCAAGAGAGTGCATCTAAATATCTTCCCTGTGCCTCTACCTGTTCAACAGTGCTGTACCTACTAAGAGGTACTTCTTCTCAGGATGACCCTCTGGAGCTCCTAATAGATGCTGTTCATGGATCGGCTGGTTTTGGGAAAATATATAATGTATTCTGTATGTAAAGCATTGCTAAATTTCCCTGTTCATTTTCAAATCCTCAGTTGTCACAATAAGACAAATTTAACATATGAAGATTCTCAATAAATTTTAATTAATCCTCACTGTAATGGGATTATTTGAGTTTTGTGTATTGTCTATACTTTATTTTGATTTGGACTATCTTGAACACAAGTTTTTGTTATTGTCTCTCTGCATTCAAACTTCCTGTGCTGACAGCAGAGGTGTTACAATAGCCTCCAGCTGAGCAGCACACATCTATTTCTTGTTTTGTGGTATAGGCTTGTACTCATGGTAGGGTGTGGTGACCTCAGCTCCTCTACAGTTGGTGCTTTATACACATATGTGGCTGTGGGTTAGGGTGGAAACTGATACGATGGTGGGTTCTCAAACCCTTTCTTCAATTTACTGCATTTTGGTTTTCTGACCCCTAACCTCATATGGCTTAATTTCTTTCCATTTATTATATGATTCCTTCTTATAGTAATCAGCCTTTATGAAACAAAAATATATCAGAATATACGGCAAAATATAATGTAATATATCACATAATACATTCCCATATATGGAAAACTAGTGCTTATATTTTTCAATATACTGCAATACATGCATTGACCATGTATGGCTATATATTCATACAAATAAAAATATTTAGAAATGAAGACAAAAATAACATTACATGTAATATTCAGTCTAATATTCAAGTCTTATAAAACTTTTTCGTAAGGGTATCCTTCATTGTGTACATATATTGCAGATACATGCATATAAATATTAAAGGTCCTATATTGTCAAAACTGAAATTTCCTGGCTTTTTTCACGATTACTGAGGTCTAGGGGCTATTTAACTACCATATAAGTTTCAAAACAGTCAGTCCACAGTAGGACGATCTGACAGGATTGTTACTATGAGGTGGATCACATCTAACGTGTATAGTAAAGACAAACTCATGATGTCTATCTAGTCATGATGAAGATGTATATATATTTTCAATTTCAATATTTCAAAACTATTTTTACAGCTACACTATTGTTCCAGCCACAATTAATCACAACAATGTATATACAATTACAAATGATTATATATAAATCGTCAGTTTGTTGTTTTACACACATGCACACGGACATTATTTCATACACGACGTGAGTCGTAGTCGTGAGATGCAAGAAACATAGACATATGGCAAGAAATCTGTAGACGCGCCCATAACAACAAAAGACAATACTTTATTGAACCTTTTCTGATAAGAAGTGTGCGCTGCAAACGTGAGCATTTTTGACGATCCTTTCTGTCCAGTCTGCTCGTTTTATCGCGTTTAACCACAGCTGTCGTCGTTTTTTTTTGTCTGGCAGTGGTAGTAGATATGCGATCAAATTTCAAATTTGAGGCTGTATTACGTCGATTTGGCACCCAACATCGCGACAAGATGATATTTTAAGCTCCTTATGTAGCCAAATCTGCGCCGGTTTGAACGGGCTGCCTCCAGCTAGCGCTGCGACGTCGCTGACCCTAGTTACCTGTGGTTGGCCTGGCCGTGTGTCACTCAGAAAACAGCAGGCCAATCAGAAGAGAGGCTCATGAATATTAATTAGACAGACCAAAATCGACCTGTTCTCAGCAGAGCTCCTGAGAAAGGAGCTGTAAAAATATATTGAGATGGTTTCTGGTACTTATACCGGAAATATATATTCTTAAGGACATCAAAATCTCAAATAAAACTCCAGAAAGGTGTACAATATGGGACCTTTAAAGTATGTACACACATATAAACATATTCATGGAATGAGTTTACAGCAGATTTCTAGATTTCTTCCCAGCATACTTTGCTTGTTGTGACAGTTAACGTCCTGAGACCCTGCGTCCTCATAGGAGGACATTATATTTCAGTGAATTTCTCTGAGACTATACATGCCACTATACATACAAGGATTTCCTGTAAAGAGCACATTTAGGGCTTTTCAGAGATACCAAATGTTTGGATGTTTCACCATGACCACTCCCTCTCTTTGGTCTTCAAAAATGGCTGACATTAATTTAGTGACCAAATGTAACTGTCAAAGTCCCTGTTCTGTCCCTGGCCTCTCCACAACATGGCCACTACTCAAGAGCCTGCTCATGTCAGGACCGCCACGCCAGAGCCTCCAGCCATGATGGATATCAAGCCACAGTCTTCAGCCATCACAGATGCCACTCTAGTGTTTCCCGAGCATCATGAATGTTGCATTTGAAGACACCAAGGCATTCCAAAGGTGTTTGAGGCTGGTTTCCAGTGCAGCAGGCATTCCAAGGGCCTCAGCACTGGTCGTCACAGAGACTGTTCCTCTTTCCTCAGTGCTCCCTGTAATGGCAGTCGTCATCCTGTGTGTTTGGGCTACTCATTGCTCTGTTACCCCTCCTGAGCTCGTTCCAGCCCGCGAGTCTGCTCCAGAGCCTGCTCGAGTCCTTGAATCCACTCTAGCTCCTCCCGAGGTGGCAGCTCCCGCTGCAGAACCCAGGGTGTCCGCGGGTCCTTAAAAAGTCTTAAGCAATGATATTTTGTTTTCTTTTTAATTTATACACATTAAATATTACATATATGTATGTAATAAAATGTGTATTTCCATTACAGGTTTAGGTCTTAAATTTCATATAAGGTGGTATTAAAAAGGTCTTAAAAAGTTTTAAATTGAACTTGTTCATGTCTGCAGAAACCCTGAGAACCTCCCGAGTCTGCGGTGTCCTCTTCTGAACTCTCTGCCTGTCCTGTTACGGTCAAGGAGACCGTCTGTGAATTCTCTGACTGTCCTGTCATGGCCAAGGATGCCGTCTGTGACCTCTCTGCCTGCTTTGTTATGGCTGTACAGGCCATTGTTAACCTCTCTGTTCCAGTTTCACCTGTTCCGCCTTGGTCTCCTACACCATCAGCTCCAACCTGTTGGTCATCCACTCCACTGTGCTCTTCAGCTCTGCCCTGGCTTCCTGCTCCGCCGGCTCTGCATCAGTTCCTTGTTTCTCCACTTCCACATGGACCTGGCCCTCCATTCCTCCCCCTGTTCCGCCTCCGCTCCACCTCCCTCCTGGACTTTAGTCTATTCTGTTTGGAGCATCTAGAAGCCGCTCCTTTGAGGGGGGCCTATGTCACAGTCCCTGTTCTGTCTCTTGTGTTTTACTTTGGACTTTTATGTTGAAGTGTTTCTCTGCCTCTGTGTTTCTGTCTTCACTTCCTGAGTTTAGTTCCTATTATTATTTCCTTAGTCTGCTTGCTTGTTCAAATAGTTACCCTTGTGTGTTCCTATGACAACTGCCCACACCCCTTTGTTACCTCGTTTAGCTTGTATGTCTGTGTACATTTAAACGGCTTGGTTTTCACTTGTGTTTGCTTGTTGTTGTTGTTAATGCTCCCTGTATTGTTCCCTGGATGTTTCTGGTTACTGGTCCTTTCTGTATGGATAATCTGAGTTTTTGCCTTTCTTAAAGTCATGCGTGCAAGTGAATTCTCTCTCTGCTTCATCTCTACATTTCAGTAACACTCTTATGGAAATCTGGTAATATTTTGTAGTTATCATTTAATCAAATTTTTAAACTGTTTGTCGTAAATCAACATCTAAGGAAAATGTTATGGGGTTTCAAATCAAAACTTGACTTTCTGTTACGAAACAGGACATTGATTTCATACATGTCCTCAGTTGAGGACACCGGGACTAAAAACGCTTACATACACTTGATTCTTAAAGGGTTAGTTCACCCAAAAATGAAAATTAGGCTGCGTTTTACTCACCCCCGAGGCATCCTAGGTGTATATGACTTTCTTATTTCAGACGAATCCAGTCGGAGTTATATTAAAAATGGTCTTTGATCTTTCAAGCTCTATCATTGCAGTCATCGGGTGTCGCATTGATTCAGTCCAAAAAAAGTTAAATAAATAGCGCCCATCCATAAAAAAAAGCAGACGCTTTTATCCAAAGCGACTTACAGTGCATTCAGGCTACACTATTCGGAATAAAACTGCTTCCGTTTACAACAGTGAGCGCAACTAGATTCAAGTGATTATTACATTTTGAATATGGATAGTTTTCTTACAAAAACGCATCAATTCGCTACAGGAGGCCTTTGTTCACCCCCCGGAGCCGTGTGAGACACTTTTTTTATGAATGGGCGCTTTTTATTTAACTTCTTTTGGACTGAAGCAATGCAACACCCGCTGACTGCAATGATAGAGCTTGAAAGATCAAAGACAATTTTTTATATAACTCCGACTGGATTCGTCTGAAAGACGAAAGTCATATACACCTAGGATGCCTCGGGGGTGCGTAAAACGCAGCCTGATTTTCATTTTTGGGTGAACTAACCCTTTAATTCTTTGTTACCTGAATGATCCACAGCTGTGTTTTGTTTAGTGATAGTTGTTCATGAGTCCCTTGTTTGTCCTGAACTGCCTTAATGCGCCGCAGTGTAAATGGCAGAACAGAGCGCGAGTGAATGCGATCATTACTTCCTCTTTACTAGGCCTACTAGTTTTAATTCGAATAAACATGAATGAACACATAAGCTGATAAAATGTTTAAAATAATAAATTTTTTGTACTGGCCAAAGTGTGCGTTCGGTGCTGTTCGGGAGAGTCACGACAGCAAACCACTGACGTGTCTATAGTAATGTAGAGCTCCTGCACTCAGATTCGTAACGTTAGCCTGTTTGTGGTTATAGCAAAAAGAAAGATTTTTTGAACAGCAGAAAAAGTTTAAAAGTATGTAAAAAAAAAAGAAAAAAGACAGGACTGAAACATTTACTTTGTTATATAGAAGATGGTGTTCTCCTGTGCCAAGAGCCAGTATGTATCTTTCAGAGGGTGGGACTGTTAGCGTTAATAAAGGAACGTGAATGAATGAGACAGTAAAGAGCGGGACATGCTTAATATTAAAAAGACAGTATTAAAAACTCAAAGCCACGAAACAGAACTCAATCCGCTTCTGACTGGATGTTTCCTGTGCGCGAGGTCTGAGCGGAACATGAACAAGCTTATTGTCTTCGGTGGCGCACCTAAAATGGTCAAAACACGGATTGTCAAAATGCCTGTACTGGTGAGTATTCACATAAATACTGTCGACATGCACCTGTATGCACATGCACATGTAACCTTATAATGTAAAAGGGCTCCCTATAGTGTAAAGCATAAGCCGAGGTAGATTTTTATCACTAAGAAAATTTCAATTATAACTAAATGTATTTAAAGAAAGATCAACTTGTTCAGTAAACCAGTGTTTATTTAAAAAAAAAAAAGTTTTCCCCCCTGCTGTACCGAAATCATACCGAACCGTGACATTAAAACCGAGGTACGTACCGAACCATCATATTTGTGTACCGTTAGACCCCTACCTGGTATAGATCCACTCTAGCATGGATCGCAGAATGAACTAAAAATAAAAAAAAGGTGAGGGCAGACCTTCGCACACTGGATGAGAATCAGCATTTTAATGCATTATAATTGTACAAAATCCTTGAAGTTAATTAGAATAGAGAATTTAGATTTTAATTTGATTTTTAATTCATTTTAATTTAGAATTGAGATCATGGTTCTCCCACGATTCTGAAAACAAAACATTAGCCAACCAAACTAAATCATATGTAGGCTAATTTACTTGAGGTTCTGACGAAATTTTTTATTTAATGTTATAAATGAGTCTATTTATTAATGTCTAAAATGTTATAAATGAGTCTATTTAATAATATGTATCAATTTAAATGAATTTATTATATAAAAATAAAATCAATTGAAAATGGTTTCATCAAGATTTTTTGAACAAACCTCTTGAATTAATGGTTCAGACATCAAATACATTTTAACAGTCACTGGTCGCCATATACTGACATAATGTAACATATACAATCTTTATTTGAAGCGTAATGATAGTTCCATAGGTCAGTTGCTCATTTTGATCGCAGCTGCCACAACATATACAGACTATAAACATTTATTTTTTAATGTTTGCAACACAAATATAGCCTACTGTGTATACTGTTTGTGAAGCTGTTTCAAACATAAAGCTTACACGATGAGCACTGCTCTCTCTGGATCAGCGACTGCATGAAAAGCAGGTAAATATTCTGATGTGATTGTAATTCCAAAGGTTTAATAGACATAGCGGAGTCATCGTCATTCAAGAATAAGATTGCGTGTTTGAATTGAGATTGTGATCTTTTAATCGTGCATACATATGAGCCTATAGCATATTTGACAATCAGAATATCAGATATTTCATAATACAATTAACACGTGTTTGTGAATATTTTGACAAAAAAAAGAATGTGTCATGTGACAAGCATGACACATCGCCATGGTAGCAATAAGGTGAGACATTCTAATATAACGGTTGCCTAAAGCCCGATTTTAGCACGATCTGCTTGACGTAGGGTGTCGTGGGGATTCGTAAATGACAATAGTCGTCGGGACACAAGATTCAATCGTTTCATCTTGTGTGGTGTGTTATAGTGGACGACAACCGATGCCATGTTTGCGACGCTTCACTATGTCAACACAGAAAGACTAGCATGTTTAATTTTATTCCATTGTCCACAACAAGTTCCGTCACATCTATACAGGCCAATGGGAGCACATAAGCGCCTTCGTACATGCTTTCAAACATGCAGAAACGAAAGAGAGACAACAGTATCGGTCCTGCTAGGTGGAATTTTACAATGGAGTCTGACTGGATGTTTCCTGTGCGCGAGGTCTGAGCGGAACATGAACAAGCTTATTGTCTTCGGTGGCGCACCTAAAATGGTCAAAACACGGATTGTCAAAATGCCTGTACTGGTGAGTATTCACATAAATACTGTCGACATGCACCTGTATGCACATGCACATGTAACCTTATAATGTAAAAGGGCTCCCTATAGTGTAAAGCATAAGCCGAGGTAGATTTTTATCACTAAGAAAATTTCAATTATAACTAAATGTATTTAAAGAAAGATCAACTTGTTCAGTAAACCAGTGTTTATTTAAAAAAAAAAAAGTTTTCCCCCCTGCTGTACCGAAATCATACCGAACCGTGACATTAAAACCGAGGTACGTACCGAACCATCATATTTGTGTACCGTTAGACCCCTACCTGGTATAGATCCACTCTAGCATGGATCGCAGAATGAACTAAAAATAAAAAAAAGGTGAGGGCAGACCTTCGCACACTGGATGAGAATCAGCATTTTAATGCATTATAATTGTACAAAATCCTTGAAGTTAATTAGAATAGAGAATTTAGATTTTAATTTGATTTTTAATTCATTTTAATTTAGAATTGAGATCATGGTTCTCCCACGATTCTGAAAACAAAACATTAGCCAACCAAACTAAATCATATGTAGGCTAATTTACTTGAGGTTCTGACGAAATTTTTTATTTAATGTTATAAATGAGTCTATTTATTAATGTCTAAAATGTTATAAATGAGTCTATTTAATAATATGTATCAATTTAAATGAATTTATTATATAAAAATAAAATCAATTGAAAATGGTTTCATCAAGATTTTTTGAACAAACCTCTTGAATTAATGGTTCAGACATCAAATACATTTTAACAGTCACTGGTCGCCATATACTGACATAATGTAACATATACAATCTTTATTTGAAGCGTAATGATAGTTCCATAGGTCAGTTGCTCATTTTGATCGCAGCTGCCACAACATATACAGACTATAAACATTTATTTTTTAATGTTTGCAACACAAATATAGCCTACTGTGTATACTGTTTGTGAAGCTGTTTCAAACATAAAGCTTACACGATGAGCACTGCTCTCTCTGGATCAGCGACTGCATGAAAAGCAGGTAAATATTCTGATGTGATTGTAATTCCAAAGGTTTAATAGACATAGCGGAGTCATCGTCATTCAAGAATAAGATTGCGTGTTTGAATTGAGATTGTGATCTTTTAATCGTGCATACATATGAGCCTATAGCATATTTGACAATCAGAATATCAGATATTTCATAATACAATTAACACGTGTTTGTGAATATTTTGACAAAAAAAAGAATGTGTCATGTGACAAGCATGACACATCGCCATGGTAGCAATAAGGTGAGACATTCTAATATAACGGTTGCCTAAAGCCCGATTTTAGCACGATCTGCTTGACGTAGGGTGTCGTGGGGATTCGTAAATGACAATAGTCGTCGGGACACAAGATTCAATCGTTTCATCTTGTGTGGTGTGTTATAGTGGACGACAACCGATGCCATGTTTGCGACGCTTCACTATGTCAACACAGAAAGACTAGCATGTTTAATTTTATTCCATTGTCCACAACAAGTTCCGTCACATCTATACAGGCCAATGGGAGCACATAAGCGCCTTCGTACATGCTTTCAAACATGCAGAAACGAAAGAGAGACAACAGTATCGGTCCTGCTAGGTGGAATTTTACAATGGAGGAAATGTTCGTGGTGCTATGGCTATAATACTCTTGCATTTATGATGTTTCCTCGATGGACTACGGCGACAAGAGTGAAAAAAGATCAAATAAAAACAATTCTACCTCAGTTCTCTTTGGCCTCGTTTACACTCTCAGTTAAATGTGACCCAATTCTGATTTTTGCTCATATGTGACACAGATCGGATGTGTTCCATGACCGTATAAACAGCAAAAAAAAATGCATGCATTTGGGTATTTCGAGATCGGTTTCAGGCCTTATTCATATGTGAAAATAAATCAGATATAAATCAGATATGTGCCAACGCAACTGTCATGTAAACAGGCAGATCGTGATTGTGTTCTAAATGCCATTAAAACTGCGACAATTTGGTATTTCTCTGCGGTTTAATGACGTGATATTATTCTCAGGAGGAGCACTGTTGCCACAGGTTGTTTTTCATGTCTGTGGGTTGAAGGGATCCCAATAAAGTAATATTTAGCCCCTGGAATGTGAATTGTACCGGGGAACCCCACCAAAAAATGTATTTTACCCCCCGGAGCGCGATTTTTACCGGGGGACCCCCCTCGAAACGTGATTGGGCTAGTTTTGAGTAGAAATTGGGCAGGATTTGTTGCGAAAACCTGGCAACCCTCGGAGGTGACAGGAAACACCAGCCGTGTAAATGAGGCTTACGACAGTCTGTACTATCCTCTTCATGCAATTTAGATTTGTGTCCATTGTCAGGTTTTCTTTCTTTTTTTGGGGTTTTTCGGATGACAAGACCCACTGTTTGCTAGCCATTGTTTGCTAGCCATTGTTGTTGGCTGGGATATTTTAAACTCGCATGTGAAAAGTTATGGAATAGAATTGAGGTTATGGTATGGTGGATTTCACCATAAGACGGGGAAGAGGTATATAACGGTTTAGCTCAATGAAGAGGTGATCAGACAGTCCAATCTAACAGCCAAGCACAGAAACATTATGTAGACCAGCACTACAGACCAAGTCCAGTGTGTGACCTTTTAAGTGTGTAGGAAAATCATTTTGCTGTATGAGACTGAAACATTCAAACACTGACATGAGTTCACGGGAATCGGCACAATCACTATCAAGATGTACTGTATGTTGAAATTACCAAGTAATATGACAGAAGAAGACATGGCACAAGTAAGGGTTAACATTTCATGCAGTTTACTGAAAAAAATCATGAGTTTGCACTTACATGTAATCAGATAAGCATATAAAAGCAAATATTAAGCATATTTGGCATGCTATCCGAGGGGAGAGCTCTGAGCTTGAAATATAGCACGAACCCAGAGAACTCTCCCATTTCCTGAAGCTGGGATAAGAATAGTTAGGGGTTGGATGCCAAGGAGGGATGCTGGAAAAACTGTCGTGGGACAGAGGTAAGTTGGCTGTATTTACTATTTATTTATTAAGTTGGTTATTTCAACATGCTCCTCCCGAACTTTGTTAATAAAACATAATTTGACATTGATTTAGGCAAAAAATACAAGAGACAATACAAGCATTGGAGATGTATCAGAAATTTTGAGAAATAAATATTCAAAACTTAGAGTCATATAAGTCAGTAGTCTTGACTGGGATGCTGCTGCGGTAGACAGCTGCCAGACCACCACCCCTAGATGTCAAACGAGGATTGGCCAGGTTGCTGTATCCAGAGGGAGGGTTTAGGTGGAAATAATCGTTAGGAGTTTGCCATGTTTCAGTGAGCAGCAGGAAGTCAAGTTTTTTCTCAGTTAGTAAAAGTTCCAGCGAGAAGCAGCAGCAAGGTGCACACAGTGTACTCTCACCAGAGACAGAAACGGAGACGTCTCTATAGACGAAAATATCTCTAAATTCTTAGGATTTTTATTACATTTTAGTTTACTTCTTGTAAGATTGAGACCATTGTGCCAGTCGCACTGAGACATTTCAAATGATACCAAACATGCCAACATACCAAACTGTGAATATCACTTGCATTCATGCAGAACATTATATTTTGCTATTGACCATTCTGAGTGAAAGGGAGGAAGTGAGGGAAAAGGTTTCCCACATCTTCTCTCAGTGAGATGTGAAAACAGATGCTACCACTATGTTAATACACTGTGT
Source organism: Sinocyclocheilus anshuiensis (assembly GCF_001515605.1). Classification (NCBI taxonomy): domain Eukaryota; kingdom Metazoa; phylum Chordata; class Actinopteri; order Cypriniformes; family Cyprinidae; genus Sinocyclocheilus; species Sinocyclocheilus anshuiensis. The sequence continues at coordinate 133,646 of NW_015551137.1, read as the reverse complement.
ATGTCTCGTACTGTATCGCGTACATTGTCAGTGTCGTGCACTTACTTGGCCATTTGTTGTGATAAACAGGAAAGTGTGTTCAGCTGAATTCAATTTGAGTTTTGTTAGACGAATATAAAAAACTTAGTATACCACAGCAGCGTTCGCGGCAGCCCTCGTGTGAAGACCGAAGAGTGTAAAGACCATCGACTCTACCGTTCGACTCCGAGCAGGGACACCGGCTGTCATAATGTCTGGTTGGTGTGCCCATGTAAGGCCACTAGAGGGCACGTTTCTTTATTGTGTTTGTTTCTCTGGACTTCAGTTCCCATCACCCTTTGCTTTGACAATCAAGTCTCATTTCCTTGTTAACTTATCCTCATATAAGCCCAGTTCTCTGTGTCTTTGGTTGCTGGTTTATTATTTTCTGTTATGGGGTTTCTGATGCTCTGATTTGGATTATTCTTTGTTTTTGGATTTTTTATAATAAATGCTGCTTTTGGATCTGCTTGTTTTGGAGCATTCCGTGACACCGGCAAGGGACATAAGTATCGCTTTTAAATCATTCTCTTTTTACCCTTCTGTTTTCAGTTTTTATAACCAATTTTATGTGTTTCCAGATCCCTACTATCACTACCACTCGCAAACCATGCATCACACAATGTAGGCAGCGCAATCCTAACAACCTGCGCACTTTGCCTATGTCTACTAATACACTACTTTCTTTTTCTATTGGTCTCTGGAATTGCCAGTTTGCTGTAAACAAAGCAGATTTTATTACTTCTATTACTAGTCATTCGAGACTAAACCCCATGGCCCTGACAGAGACCTGGATCAAACCAGAGGACAATGCTACACCTGCAGCACTCTCTAATAATTTCTCTTTTTCCCACATTCCCCGTTTGACTGTAAGAGGTGGAAGTACTGGTCTGCTTATCTCTAATGATTGGAAATTTAATCCTTTACCATCTCTGAGTATCAACAGCTCCTTTGAATCACATTCAGCCACTATTACCCACCCTCTTAAAATCCATTTAATATTTGATTATCAACCCCCAGGACCACTAGGTAACTTCGTGGAAGAATTAGATGTGCTGCTCTGAACCTTTCCTGAGGATAGTACTCCACTAGTTATGCTTGGAGACTTCAACGTCCACCTAGCACCTAGATAAACCTCGGGATGCAGACTTCCACACTCTGCTTGCCTCTTTTGATCTCAAGCGAGTGTTAACTACGGCTACTCACAAATCAGGCAATCAACTGGACGTTATTTGCACACGACACTGCTCCACTGATCATGTACTGATTATTCCACTGCACACCTCGGATCACTTCCTCCTGACTCTTAACCTCAACATGGTTCCTGACACAAAACATACCCCTCCACATGTCACTTTTCGATGTAACCTACGCTCACTCTCCTGGCTGTCTGCTATGGTTTCATCTTTGCTTCCTCCCCGTGAAGTTATCATCTCTTGATGTTAACCGTGCTACTGATACTTTCTGCTCCACTCTTACGTCTTGTTTAGACACTGTCTGCCCCTTGTCTTCCAGGCCAGCTCGTACCACCTCTTCTGCCCCTTGGCTATCTGATGTTCTCCGTGAGTATCGTTCTAAGCTCAGAGCTGCAGAAAGAGTATGGTGCAAATCACAAAATCCTACTGACCTTAATGTATATCGATCACTCCTCTCTTCATTCTCTGCTAAAAGGACATACTATCACAACAAAATTAACAATTCGCCTTAGAAACCCACTCTTAACCCAACTCTTTTAGAGAACTACAGACCAGTTACCCTTCTACCTTTTATTGCAAAAACACTTGAACAAGTTGTTCAACCAAGTCTCTGCCTTTCACTTGCATGCTCTTTAAAACATTTTCCTCCCTCCTTTGTCCTCCTCCTTCATCAACTCTTAACAGCTGACGACTTTGCCACATTCTTCATTAATAAAATTACAAACCTCAGTGCACAATTTGTCACACCACAAACTGTCAAACACATCTTACCTGCAAACATACACTCGTTTTCATCCTTCACTCCACTCTCTGAGGCAGAAGTCTCTAAACTCATCATTTCCAATCATCCTACTACTTGTCCGCTTGATCCTATTCCATCTCATCTCCAAGCCATTTCTCCTGCCGTTGTACCTGCACTCACTCACAACGTTAACATATCCCTTCATACTGGTGTTTTTCCCTCAACATTTAAACAGGCTCATATAACACCATTTCTTAAGAAACCCACTCTTAACCCAACTCTTTTAGAGAACTACAGACCAGTTACCCTTCTACCTTTTATTGCAAAAACACTTGAACAAGTTGTTCAACCAAGTCTCTGCCTTTCTCACACAGAACAACCTCCTGGACAGCAACCCTTCAGAAGTGGACATTCGAACGAGACTGCCTTGCTCTCAGTTGTTGAAGCCCTAAGACTGGCAAGAGTGGCTTCCAAATCTTCTATATTTATCTTGCTGGATCTGTCCGCTGTTTTTGATAAGGTGAACCACCAGATTCTCCTGTCAACCCTATTGGAAAATGGCATCTCAGATAGGTCCTTCAAGGTATCTTGGAGAGGTGAGATGTCCAGTTTGCAACATCTAGCTACTGGGGTGCCTCAGGGCTCAGTTCTTGGACCAACCATCCTGATGATCCGACAATAGCTGCTCGCATGTCTAACAGACATTTCTTGTTGGATGACGGACAATCACCTTCAACTCAACCTGGCTAAGACTGAACTGCTTGTGATTTCAACAAACCCATCACTTTATCAATTTCACTATCCAGTTAGGCTCATCAACCATAACTCCTTCAAAAACAGCTAGAAACCTTGGAGTTGTGATTGATAAGCTGAATTTCTAGGACCACATTGCTAAAACTGCCCGGTCCTGCTGATTTGCTTTATGCAACATTAGGGAGATCAGGCCCTTTCTTTCAGAACATGCAACACAACTCTGTGTTCAAGCTCTTGTTCTATACAGGCTGGACTATTTCAATGCTCTCTCTTCCAGCCACTTCTGTCAAACCTCTACAATTAATCCAAAATGCCACTGCAAGATTAATCTTTAATGACCCGAAAAGAACACGCATCACACCTCTGTTCATCAATTTTGCATGGCTACCAGTAGCTGCTCGCATAAAATTCAAGGCATTAATGTTTGCCTACAAAACCACCACTGGCTCTGCACCCCTTTACCTAAATTAATTACTTAAGAGTTATGTGCCCTCTAGAAGCTTGCGTTCCGCAAGCAAACAACACATTATTGTGCCATCTCAAAGAGGCACAATCACTTTCACAGACTTTTTCATTAACTGTTCCCTCCTGGTGGAATGACCTGCCCAACTCAATCCGAGCAGCTGAGTCCTTAGCCATCTTCAAGAAACGACTAAAAACACATCTGTTCCATCTTTGTTTGACTCTCTAACTCTAGCACTTTCTATTCCATTTTAATTCTACTTTATCTGTTTTTTTGTTAAAAAGATAAACGACTAACACTAGCTTTCCATTTTTTCGTGTGTGTAAAAAAAAACAAAAAAAACAACAACTTTGCTACATGTACTGCCTTAGGCTAACCGAGACTTGTCATTTGCACTTACATTAGGGCTGCACGATAAATCGCATGCAATATTTAACGCGCATCTTGTCAGAAAGCCGCAGGTGATGGAGATTTACCGCTGATTACAGAACCGGCTTTACTGATAGGATGCGGGTTAAATATCGCATGCGATTTATCGTGCAGCCCTAACTTACATATTGTTGCTCTTTTGTTTTGATTGCTTCTCTTGTCCTCATTTGTAAGTCACTTTGAATAAAAGCGTCTGCTAAATGGCTAAATGTAAATGTATGTATTGTCCATATCTCAGAAGATAAAAGTGTCTGAGGTTCTTCTTACAACAGTTTCCTATATCATTGCTCTTTTGTTGATTTTGATTGCTTCTATTGTCCTCATTTGTAAGTCACTTTGAATAAAAGCGTCTGCTAAATGGCTAAATGTAAATGTATGTATTGTCCATATCTCAGAAGATAAAAGTGTCTGAGGTTCTTCTTACAACAGTTTCCTGAGAACTAATCTTTCTGAATAACAAGCCAGATCTGAGTGAGTGTGGATGTAGATGTCTGAGAGTGTATTCACACCAGGAAAGTCCCCTAGTTCACTTGCTTTGGTCCGGACCAAATACAATTTTTTTTTTTTTTTTGGTGCGGTTTGCTTTTCTCACTGCCCTTTTTGCAAGTGAACCTGAAACTGTAAACAAAGCCACAGGTGTGCTAAGGTCATCCATTAATTTGGTTAATTCATTCAACCATACGAGAGTTCGTTTGGAAATGGACCGAGACCATCTCTTCAGCTGGGTCTTGATACGGTTGTTTGGTGTGCACCCGAGTGCGATTGCTGTATTCACACCTGCCTAAAAGATCCGCACCAAAGGGGGGCAAAAAAACTTGAGTTCGATTCAATCGAACCAAACAAGACTGGTGTGAATACACCCTGACAGTCATTCTTCTGATTATCATGTCTCTTCACAAAAGAAAACAGGAAGAAGGTTTCAACTTGTTTTACCGAAGTGAAAGAAGTTTCAGAGCTGCTGTTTAATGGTGTCAGAGGAGGAAATAGAAAGATCCGCAAATATAATTTGAGGTGAGTGATTCATCTTTCTTTAGGTGCTTTCATGTTTGAGTGCCATATTATGTGTTATTGGTCACTTTGTGCTTCTGAGATTTTAATGCTGTGCTGAAGTCATTTTGCTGATTTTATTTAAAGCTCTTTATGCCATGATCAAACAAACAGGTGTTTCTTTGTCAGTGAAATGCAGAAAGCTGCACATTTTGAAATAGTTGTAGCTTTAATACATGTGCTGAAAATGACCAATTCTAAACTATTACTCCAAATCACTTACTTTACACTGTAAATAGAAATACCAGAAGCAGTAGGAACATATTCATGGATTACTTATTCTTTCCATTTCACTATGTTCACCATGTTTCACTATGTTGAGCAGCTGTGCATTTAAACTGCAGTACAGCTACATGTGATTAAAGTACACTAGTGTACAGCTGCAAGTCAATGCAGTAGAGTTATCTTAGATTTCACAGAGACAAACAAGAAAAGAAATGCCTCCTTTCAGCTCAGACTCCAGCCGCACACACTATCACAGACTCCTAGAAATTATCTCAAACACAAGAACACACAGCAGAGCTTCACTGTTTGCTCTCATAATCAACCAGTGGCATCAACTGCAAGTAACTTAAAAATAAATAAAAGTAAATTTTTTTTTTTTTGCTTTGTTTTGATTTTGTTTTTAATTACGATGCAGTCAAATGTTGACAAAAGTCAACTGTTGCTTAAATTGTCTGTTTCCAGTGATAGTAATTTTGGTTTGTTGTTACTTTGTGTATGTGAAAATTATAATTGGAAACTGAACTAAAACCTCTCTTTCTTGTGCATTTATTTTGGGCTTGTACTCACACTTGAGATTTTAGCACTTGTCTACTTACTGTCAGAGTCCGTGTCTCATTATTGTCGTGCTGCGTTTCAGCTCATTTTTTTTTTTTATGCCCTTCACTCGCAAACTTCCCTCCATCTCATTTACTCGGATGTATGTCATTGATTACGTTGCATGAGCGCCCACTTCTGGCGGAACCCTTGCAATGGGCTGAACTGGAACGTCCTAAGCCCTTGATCACTTAGAATCCGCTATAGAGTTGGTTTATTGTTTACATTCTTCCCCTTAGGAATTTGTTTGGTGCAGCATTCTATATGTATATAGGTATGCTTGGGCTGTTATAAAGGTTTAAAAAAAAAACAATTATAAATGGAGTTGTTTGGGGTGGGGAAATTAAATGCGATCTGCGATGGCATCATAATCATGTTGCATTGTGGTCTATGGAGCGGCCTGAAGAGTGCATATGAAGCAGACTCGCTTCATCGATCAAAATCGAGGGGTCGAAGCTCTGTCCATATAAACGTCCCTCGTTCACTTCACGAAGTGGAACGCACTTCAAAATGGCAGCAGGGATTCCCCTAAGGGGAAGTGCTTCACGAGTGTGTCTAAAAGTGTAGTGGAACGCAGCCTTAAGCCCGATTTGAACGGTAATTGTTTCTCATATGGACGTTTGTAAAAAAATAAAAATAATAATAAAATAAAACCATAAATCTCCTCCATGATAAAACTCATGGAATCGGATGGCGATTTATTCACAGTGGAGGAGCAACTTCTCTGATCCTACGAACCTGGGAACACGCTGCTCACGTGGCCAGTCGTCGTCGTCTTGATGTTTAATGGCGGATGGCATACAACTTTTAGGTGCATTACCGCCACCTACTGATTAGGAGTGTGGATCAGGACCATACTCTTCTCTAAATTCTATTATATAATCCCGTGTCCTTTAAATAACGCATTAAAAATTGAAAGTTTTTATCCCCTGATTTATTCCCCAAAATGTTCATCAAATTAAGTTTTTCTTTATTTTCCTTGAGGACATCAATCAGTATCTTTCTTTCCTTTCCGTATCTTGGACACACGTGGCCAGTCACATGATTGTGTGCTGTAAATAAAATGATTTTTTTTTTACAAATTTATTCTTATTGTGTAAAATGTATTTAAAAATAGTTATTTGACAAGGTTGGCAAGACGTAATTACGACGTCAGGTGCGTTCAAGTCAGTTTAGTCGGCACAAGATGGCGGGGTACCTTCTTTTAATAAATTACAAGAAAATACAACAGGGTCTGTTAACTCTGCTTATAGAAAATGAAGAGCAAAGAATTCGCATCAGGTGTGTTTTGCGTTTTTAATATTTTTAAAAGTAATTTATGAAGCCACTTTAATCTGTATCGCATAAAAACTTGTTATTAATTGTTATATTACAATCCTGCCATACTCAAAAAGCTTATTTTTTGTAAATAAAAAACCTGACAATGTCACTGCTTAATACCTATAAGTATTGTGATTTGTTTCACCCAAAAATGAAAATTCTGTCATTAATTATTCACCCTCATGTTGTTCCAAACCTGTAACACCTTCGTTCATCTTCGGAACACAAATTAAGATATTTTTGATGGAATCTGAGACCTCTTTGACCCTCCTTAGACAGCAATGCAACTGCAATGTTCCCAGGTCCAGAAACGTAGCAAGGACATCGGTGAAATAGTCCATGTGACATCAGTGGTTCAACCATAATTTTATGAAGCTACGAGAATACTTTTAGTGCGCAAAGAAAACAATAATAACATAACTTATTCAACAATTCTTCTCCCCGAGTTACCGTCTTCCGTCATTTTGGAGAGTGCCCCTGAACGTAATCAATGTAATCAGCGTTGTTTGTTTAGTAGAAAGTGTGCGCATGCTGAACGCAAACAACGCTGATTACGTTCTGGAGTACTCTCCAAAATGGCAAAAATATCTTAATTTGTGTTCTGAAGATGAACTAAGGTCTTACAGGTTTGGAACGACATGAGGGTGAGTAATTAATAACAGAATTTTCATTTTTGGGTGAACTAACTCATTAAGTTCTAGTCTGTCCTTAGTTCTAGTCTGTTCCCTTGTCTGGTATTGTGTATGTCTACTGTCTATGTGTGTCACTGCCTACCTATTTGTGGATTTACCTTTATGTGGATTATTAAAGACTATTTGCCTTCATCATCTTCTTTGTGCGTGATTGCTCTACACCGTAGCATGACACTTACATGTATTTGGCCCAAGTGTTAAAATGGGCGTGAAAACCACAAGTATGTGTAGAACTTTATTACAGAGTGGGACACACTTATGTTGTAAAAATGCAAGTGTTTATTTAGATTTGCATTTACTTCTAAATGTCTGTTCAGTAGTCTTTGTTGGTGTGTAAGAGTGTAAATAAATTATTTTGGTATGTAACCGGTGGCTTTTAGAGCTTTTAGAATTTATTTAGGGTGCTTTCACACATGTAGATCGATTGCTTTGTTCCGAAACAGGGATTAAAATTATTACAATGTTGCTTTTTATTCTTCGTGCGGTTTGCTTTCATATGGCAATGTTTCTAAACGGACCAAATTTGTTAATACAAGTCACGCGCGAGTAAACTGTTCTCTCATTGGTCAAAGTTCCACGGTTTATTTTCTGGGATTCCACTAGCTGTCACCCGTCAGGATGGAACGACAACAGCTTTGCGGGCTTAGTTGTTGTTTTTTTTTTTTGTAGATGTCATTATATTAATTTATCACTTTGAGCAGGAGTCCAGGATTCATCGGGAAAACCTTTTTAAAATGCACATACTAGGAAGAAGAGTAATAAGACGGCATTATAAAATGAAAAAGTGCGGTTTGATTTTGAATGGCGAAGATGTGCTCACCCACAGACATTCACAGGTTCATTTTGAAGTATTAGTAAAACAACAAAGCTGGTGCTTTTCACGGAACTTACGTAATTACCATTATACATTGTGATATAGCCTGGTTCGTTAGCTCGGATTGCTTTCTCACTACAACCGAACCACTCCAGAGTTCGTTTTCAATCGAGCCGAGACCGCCTCGTTCAGGCGATCTCGGACCGATTGTTTTGGCGCGGATCCGAGCGCAATTGCAGTGTTCACATATGCCCAAACGAACCGTGCTAAGGGGGGAAACGCGCCAGGTTCCGAAACAACAGGCCAGGTGTGAAAGCACCCTTAGACTTTGACAGGCTTACTCCCTCTGCTGCCTTAAAGGTTGTTTTTATGCATGTCATGTCATGTTTTTTTGCATTTACATAATTCTGACCAGCAGGCATCACCAGCGTGAGGAGTTTAGATCACTTTGAAATAGTGAACCATTTTGTCAGTCAACTGGTTCAATTGATTCGGAAAGGTTTGATTCTCCATCACTACAGCATCATAGTCCAACAATAGTACAACAATGTTCGATATCAGTTCTTTCTGTGAACTGATGTGGTGTATCACAGAATGAGGTAGAAATTGTATTTTATACTATTCTATACAGTAATAAATGCTATGTTGATTAGCATTGCATTATAAATATACATTATCCTTGTGAAAAATACTTGAGATGGCTTGAAGAATTCAGATAAACCACATAATGTGTTAATTCTCTTCATGTTTAATCGGTCAAAACATTTCTTTCTGCAATTTATTCAGCTACAGCAAAAGCCAGATGCCTTTATCTATCTAAGGGATTTACTGGAAAGTCATTTGTTTTAGTACTGTTATGAGTCTGCTTGTGGACATTCTGTGCGAGGGTGCCTTCCGATGTTGAATATAAATAAAGCATAAATTACGATGGCACCAGTGTGACCTCAACAAAATATAGTCACATGCAGGAACAAAGGAAGCAAAATGTAACCATTCTGCAGCTCCATTTTGTGACCATTTTTCATGTCAGCGTGACAACATTTTGTTGTGTGACCACATACGAGTACAATTTAATAGTGAGAGTAAGATTCAGAAGGGGTTTACAACTAATATTCTCAAAATAATCAAAGATCAACGAATCTTCTTTTGCAAGCCTTCTTGGCACACTTTTGAGAAAGGCAGTCTTGCAATTTTTCCGGCAAGCTGGATTTAAATGCACCCTTCAGGTTTTCATATTATGTACTGCATGATGCTGTGAAAAGAGGACTACTATGAGAAACCATGCTGAATAAGCATACTGAATGAGCTTATTGAGTTAACATGGTTCCCACTCTTTTTCAGATATAATTTTTTTTAGCTGAAACTGTGGTCCTTGGTGATTTATAAAATGCAAGTCAGTGACTGTCCGTGGCTGCTGAAAATGTAATCATGTGAACTGGGCACTTTAATTAGTTGATGGTTTATGTGAAAAGGTGAGCTGATGAAGACAAGTTTATTCACTTTATATGTTTTTGACATGTAAAACATCCATGTTTCACAACATTATTAGAAGCTTTAACAATGTAATTGTGTATATGTTATTTCATGGTGTGATTGCGTAAACGAATTAGTGAATTGAACTAGTTTATGGAAATGAACTGTCAGAAAGAACCAGTTCCCGTAAAATAAATGAATTCCCCCATTTGCCTGAGGCTCTGGACTACAGGTAATAATGTTAATGCTAGGATTCTTGCACAGACTGATTGTTTCACTTCATAAGACCTCAAGATATCATCAGGAGCCATGGATTGGAAATTAATTTTGTGTTCCTTGACATGCTTTTTTTGTATCTGTTGATTTCATCTTATGTGTTGACTATTTGGTTTTATCTGAAAAACGGAAGCATGCTGAATGAACTCCAATGTGAATCTCTGGTTTAAACGGATCTGATAAGTAATAAATATGTGGTATGTGATATGTGGTATGATATGTGGCCCGCCAATGTTAACTTTATTATTAGAAAAACACATTATTTACTCTATTTGCATCTGTAACACATCCGTTACTCATTTTTCTTGTGTGTTAATGTTCATATTTATGACTGTTAAAGGGGTACTTTATGAAATGATAACAATTTCACAAAAGTGATTGTGATGTCACTTTTTTAACTTTAGTTAGTGTGTAATGTTGATGTTTGAGCATAAACAATATCTGCAAAGTTATCATGGTAGTTACCTTGCTGTCTATGGAGGGTCAGAGAGCTCTCGGATTTCATCAAAAATATCTTAATTTGTGTTCTGAAGATGAACGAAGGTCTTATGGGTTTGAAACGACATGAGGGTGAGTAATTAATGACAGAATTTTTGGGTGAACTATCCCTTTAACACTGAAGAAATTTTTTAGAATTTATGTTGGTGGTGAGTGACTGTAGATAGTGGTGTCATGTTTATGATTGTTATTACTCATTTTAACTACATATATGTATACAACTATGTAAACTACATTATTTCTATAATTATTATAATCAACAAATTTAAAGTAGTAGATTTCTTGTTTTGAATAATTTTTTAATTGTATGCTTTATGGCACTGTAGTTCATTCCTTCATGAACAGTTCATTCAGTAGTTCCTTAGCTAGTATTACCTTGTTTAGCAAGATTGCACATTAAAGGGACACTATTTTCAAGAGTTGACCACAGAATCAATACTCACGTGAATGTGCAGAAAGTTTGAACTAAATCACAAATACACATTAACAAGTCTAAACGAACACACATGAATACACAATCATGCATACATACGTACATATATACATGCATACTTTGGGAAAGTGAATAAATGACAGAAACAGAAACCAAGGGAATGATGCTATGGAAAAAGATTCAGTTAACCAACTGAACACAACCATCAGCACCTTTGTTACTTGGAACAGCTTATACTAAACCTCTGTTTAGTTTGGTTAAATGAACCATACTTGCATAAGCCTTAGCTGTTGAACAAGGCATCTGGATGCAGTCTCTAGTAAATTCTTAATGGTTTTGACAGTTCATTGGTCGTGTAGTTGTGATCAGGTTGTTCCAGGTTAAGTGAAGAATGATGAACTTCAGTTCATTATGACTCGGTTGTTGTTGCGAGAGTCCTCTCTCCCAGGTGGAAAGATTACAACATAAGTTGTCTCCACTTCTCTCTCACTATTTTTGCATAATCAGAATGGGCCAGCAGTTTTGTGTCTCTTTATTCTCAGATTAATATAACAAGCATACAATGTGAGGATCATTTTGACATGAAACATGATACCAATAAGTTTACATTATCTAATAATTCTAACATAAGGCGTGCATAAACTGTATACAAGACAATATACAAAAGCAGTAATAATACACACAATGGGCCTCATTTACGAAATGAACGCACGAGTAATAATACACACAATGGGCCTCATTTACGAAATGAACGTACGACAGAAAATTGGGCGTACGGTCGTTTCAACGCAAAACTTGGAATTTATCAATATGGACGTGAGCGGTGGCTACGATCAAATCTCACGTCTGGTCTCAGCTCGTGTATGCAAGTTTTTGAGTTACCTGAACTTGCGCGCAGCATAGTAAATTCGGTGGAGAATTGTAGAATGACAGCATTTTGTTCATTTTTATTTTCCTGACCGTCAAACGAAGCTCATTAGTCGATCGTTAACCAGTAAGATTAGAATGTTTTTTTGTTGTTGTTCTTTATATGTGCGAATAGCAGCATAAACATAACCATGAGGATTCAATCGTCGCATCATGCACCTGATGCGAAAGGAGAAAAACAGAAATTAAGTCTATAAAAGGAATAAAACAAATAGGATCACACAAAATATATTACAGGCTATAATATAATTAACAGATAAACAAAAGGAAAAAAAAACTGCAACAAGTATAGGCTACGCTCGTTTTTGTGACACTCTTAATGCATTTTATTTTATTTCTTTTCTTTATATCTTTATTTGATTTAATCCATCTGTTACGGGGCTGACGAGACATGAGACTTGCGGATCCATTTGCAAAGCTTTAATAGGAGACAGAGACGTGGTCATAAAACAGGCATAGGTCAGACAATGGCAAACAGGTATATTGAGGGCAAGACAGAAGAATAATCCAAAACGGGCGTGGTCGATAAGCGGCTAACAATATCCAGAGGGCTTGACATGAGGGGTAATCCAATAACACGAGCTAGAGTCCAGGCGAGGTGCAAACACAGTCCGAAACAGCAGGCAAAGGGTTAACTTAAGATAAACAGGCAAAAATCAGGTACCAGGAAATCAGAAAACACAGCGAGATTAGACTAAGACTGGAACTAGAAACTAACACAGGGAAACGGCTCCGTAAAGTAGCTATCACACGATAAGCGCTAAACAATACTCGGCAGTTTGAAAGGGATCAGAGTGAGTGTTATATAGTGAATGTGTGATTGGTTACAGCTCTGTGCAATCAGTGCTGTGTGCAATCAGTGCAATGGATGATGGGATATGTAGTCCGGGATGACATGAAACAGTTTGTGTAGTGCGAGAGTCATTGTAATGGACGGGTGACCTCTGGTGGTGAGTGAATTAAAGTTCATAGACCGGATTCGTGACACCATCTGATCGCAAAGGCGCCTCACGCACACACAAACAACATTAGTTCTGCCGTTGCCTGACATTTCAGCCATTCATCAAACTAAAATGCAGTCAACCAAACATAAATGTTACAGTTTATTTTAAAAGGTCTGCTGTAAAATCAGCGTGCAGCGCCCAAACAAAAATTTTTGCGCATGTGAAGGATTTTACACGGATATTACAACATGACTGAAGTATAAAGCCATGTTTAGGCTACATAATGAATAACAGTTATGCAAACAAATGTTACAAATATGGCAAAAATGGAAACATTTGGATTCTTGTGGTATGAGGCAGGCTCGTGAGCCCAATGCCGTTTCAGTTTTGCTTGACATTTGTATGCTGTTTATAATGAATGCCACTATAGCCTAATTTGTGTTTTATTTTATAGTTTAAAATATAATTTTATAACTACTTATTTTTCATTCTTGTTCTGTTCTGAATACCGTTACATTTAAAATATATGTTGTAGAGTGAGGGGAACTAAATTGGCTGTTTATATTTACCAGCATTTTAATATACATATAGATTAATGTAGCCTAATTGTTTGCAATTACAAGGTTAACGGGTGTTTTTGGAGTAGGATTAATTTCTCTTTCACGAGATTACTTCCTCTTTTTGGCCGGGTTTCGTTTCTCCGCATCGTAAACTCTAGGGGCGAGGCTTCTAAACCAGGGTGTTTTTAGGGCCGTGATATTCAAATGACGATTGTTTTCTGCTGCCACATTTATCAACGTGCGATCATTCGTACGATGAGATTGGCGGCATACGAATGTTTCATGAATCACACGTGAACTCTGTCGTAAGTTGATTTGTGCGCACGGATCTGCGTTCGTTTCTACGTTAGATTGATAAATGAGGCCCAATGCCCTGGGAATATGCATGGTCCTTCATAGAAAGGTTTGTCTATGAATTAATGGAAAGAAGTTATTTTTATGGGCATTATGTTTCACTACTGAATGAAGTGAGAGGGACACTCTCTGTTTTACCTTGGGATGTAAAACAGTCTTATCGTGATTCATCTTTGTTGCCATGGTAACCAGAGGCGTGGGCTGCATTTCCCAAAAACATCGTAATTTTTAGGTAGATCGTAGAACCATTGCCACCAATGGTCTCTACTATCATCTTAGCTTTCAATGCTTTTGATAACGCAGCCCTGTTCTGCATCTGGGTTTCAGTTGCGGCTTAGGGGGTTCTTCACAGACACCTTGAAAAATAGTTTTGTTGTTGGGTGAGGGGTTTGTTGGATTATTCATTGAATATAATTAATAATTGTGTGTCTTATTGGTCTAGTCGCTACAGCCCATAGCAAAAAATCTGCCTTCAGAAACACACAAGCCACAGCCCATCTCACCACCCGCTTTCTCTGTTTGTCCAACACAAACACTATAAGATTAGACTGAAAGACTAAAGCCTGCTAGAGCCATATGACTTGAAGTCAAAAGTAAATCTGAGATTATTGTGGATTAGATTATATTCTGAGATTATTGTGACACTGTGGTGAAAATTACCTTAAAAACAAGACATTTTTAATTATATGATTAGATCTGATTATCACATACAGGCTGGATGTTGTTACTGGATGATTTAGGCTGCATTCCAACAGTCCTCAATGTATCAGACTATCCAGATTTTACTTTAGTCATTGAGTAGTTATTTGTGCCCTAATTTAAATACTAATACAGTACAGTGCAAAGCCATCATTATGTTTGTAGAACTGCTGTTTTCAGTTTTGTAGTGCTAGTGTAGTTAAAGACTAATCTTTTTCTTGTCCAGCAGAAGTGAGTCAGTGACAGAAGATGACGTCTGAACAGAATCTGGATTCACTGGATGAGAGTCAAAACAGAAATGCATTTTACAGATGTGGTTCCTGTTACAGACAACTGAAGTTCAGAACATCTAGTTGAGACACTTTTTTTAGTGCTACAGAACAATATCTTAATATTTATCTGTAACTTCTGTTTATATTTTAACATTCTTTATTAATCTCTTTCTTCATAGATCAACATGAATGCTCAGAGACAGAAGAGAAACAGAGAAAAAAACAAGGTGACGTAACTTTAACGTAACAGTAAGACTTGGAGCTGGGGTCATGAATCCATGTCTGGACGTTTATTATCGAACATGAAGAAAAGCAAAGACACATAACCCAAAAACAAAACAAAAAAAGGCCCAACTGAAACTGTTAAACTAAACTAGTGGTTCCCAAACTTTTTCCATAGACAGCAACACTGATTATAATATGTTCTGTTTGCTTACCTGGCACTGGCAGTCCTTTCACAAACTTGCCCGTGCTACGTGTAGAACCATGCATTTTCAGAGGTTTCTTCTGCATAGCAATCTGCTAAATGTATATTATCCCTTAGCACTGTTGCGGACCCCAGTTTGTGAAACATTGAACTAAACCAAATATCTGGTTGAAATTTACATTTTTTCTGTATTTGGCGTGTACTAGACAATCATTTTAGGATTTTTTTATTGAAGTTTTATTGTTTAGATCAAAGATGGTGGCTAGTTTTGTGGATTCCAGTTAATGGGTTCATTGAACACCTCACCAACAGTATCAGAAAGAATAAAAAAATGTGTTAATGCTTGTATTACTATACTTAAAAGTGTGCATGGATACTGAACCTTAATAAAGGAATGAATGTCACCATTATATATGATGTTGTAATGCAAGTAAGTCTGTCTAATAATCATAAATCAGTCTCTCTCATTCAGTACACTCTGCTTCAGTCCAGAGAAATGACCAGACTGGAGTCAACGTGATTATAAATGCTGAAACGGGTGCAAGTGTAAATGCTCCTTCATTGGCTGGAAACCCCTTTAATGAAACAGCGTACATTTGTGTTCCAGGAAATGGTACATTTACATTACTATGATAACACACACTACTAATACTAACATCTTAGTAAAGACTGGTAATGTTATAACCTCATAGTAATTTTAATAGGACTTACATGATTTAGCACCATTTTAATGCTATGTAATAATATCTCACTTAATATTTATCTGTTCCTTCTACGGATCTCATTCTTTACGCATATTTCTTTCTCCTCGCAGATAAACAGAAATCCTCAGAGACGGCAGAGGAACAGAGAGAAAAACAAGGTAAATCAACAACAGATATAACAGTGTTTTACAGGCACAATTCTAATAATATATAGTAATGCCTAAGCTACAACTACACCACTCCAGTTTCTCATGATAAGGAGATCCTAATGAAGAAAAGCACCCAATATGATAGAATTAACCCTGTATATAAGAGCATGGTGGTAGTTAAGGGTTTTCCTGACATTATCAGAGACACGGGATCTTCCAGCTAACTTCTTGGTCTTACTTTTAAAGGGGTCATATGATGCGATTTCAAGTTTTCCTTTCTCTTTGGAGTGTTACAAGCTGATTGTGAATAGATAAGATCCCTGAAGTTGCAAAGACTAAAGTCTCAAAACCAAACAATAATGTACAGTATTTGAAAAATAATATTTTTTTTGAACATTAAGGCATGTCAACATATTCTGTTACACCAAACACACAAAATACTGATCTTTAAAAAAGCATCATATGACCCCTTTAAGAGAAAGTCCATCTTTTTTTAATCTCTCATAACGTTTGTGGTACGTGTCTGTCTTTTTTTATCTGCATTTTCAGTGCCTCTTAACTTTTGAAAATATACAAGAAAATTTATTTTAAAGTCATTACTCAATAATTGCATATTAAGCGCTTACAAAGGGAGGTAGTACTTATATACTGTATGTGACCAATGCTGGCAAAATGAGTCACAATGAGCAAATTTAAAAAAATGAGTTATTTTAATTTTAATTTTCATATTCTCCATTAAAAGACTTTCAAAATGATGTATGAGTTGTTGGAATCCGACAAATAAATAAACAAAAGAAAGAAACAAATAGTCCATTACTTTTTTAATTTTACATCTAAACAAAAGCATTCATGTAAGAAGAACAAATAATAAAATGTAAAAATCCCTTCAGTGTGTTCATTACAAATAAATTGATTATTAAAACTACAAAAGCAATTCAATCAAGAGCAGCGATATTTTCTTTTACACCTGTTTCACACCGCAAGCGTGAGCTTCGTGTCAACTTTACGTCAGTGTAACTACAGCATCACTGCAGCTGCAGACTCGTGAGAGTATTCACACTGGAAGCATTTGTACAGCGTCACAGCAGCAGCTCCAAAGCTGAATATTTCGTTACAAAGACAACTACAGATTTGTTTTTAGAAGTTGTTCAGTTATAAACTTTAACCCTCTATGGGGCATCATCATTTATAAATGACGCTAAGAAAATTCCATTTAAAAAACACTAATAATATTCAGCTAATAAAATTAAATATTAGTAATGTCACATGACATCTCCTTTAGCCAATAAAATTACAAGATATTATGACAGACAATGTTACAATACTGTTTGCAAAACACTAAGACATTGTTACAATACTTCTTTTGGAACTCTAAAACATTGTTACAGGACTGTTTTTGGAACATCAAGACGCTGTTACACTGCTGTTTTTTGTTTTTGTTTTTTTGTAAAAAGGACATTGTTACAATACTGTTTAAAATTCTAAAACATTGCTACAAGTACTGTTTTTTGGAACATGAAGACACTGTTACACTACTGTTTAAAAAAAAAAAAACATTGTTACACTACTGTTTTTGAAACAAAAATATATTGTTACAATACTGTTTAAAATTCTAAAACTGTTTTTGAAACAAAAATATATTATTACAATACTGTTTAAAATTCTAAAACATTGTTAGACTACTGTTTTTGAAACACTAAGACATTTTTACATTATTTTCCAGAGAGTGAAACTGCATTTGAATCTGTCTCGAGTTCCAGGCAATTTTACATACGAGTTCTAACACAAATCTAGTAGCATATAAAGAAATTTAATGTAAATAAAGTTTTTGAAATGTTTCTGAAACACTAAGACACTGATTGACTTCTTTCTAGACAGGGAAAATGCATTTGAATGAGTGAAGTTTCAGACAATTTTCCAAAAAATTATTTACCCTAATGGGACAAAGATCATGTCTTTTCAGTCATACTTCGATATATTGTTATAAATGTTTTTTTTTACATTACACAATACTTTAACCCAAACTGATTAATTAAACACAAGTTTAAATTGGTAAATCTTCTATACATATTTTTGATTCTTCAATTTCTTTTCTGACATACTCCAATTCTTGTGAAAACACGCTAGACATGCTTATTCTGTGCATTTTTAGCACTTTTTGTGTGAAATCATTTTTATTTTGTCCATCAAAAGTGTGCGGTCACTTTAATTGAGCGTGAGGAGTGCTGCAAAAATAGACTCGGCGCCGAAACCATCGCTTCAGCGCTGCTCACACGATGCTCCTGCTTGACGCTCGCATGCTGCTCCTGCTCCCGATGTGAATGCACTCATTTGTTAACATGAACGTCGGAAAAAAAAATATGCGCTGCTTATGCACCGCTCATGCTTGTGGTGTGAAACGGGCCTTATTGTTAGACTAACATTAATGAGACAGGCGGCCTATATATTATATTTTCTTTGTCTTTGGAGTGTTACAAGCTGTTTGTGCATATATAAGATCTGTAAAGTTGCAAAGACTAAAGTCTCACACCCAAAGAGATATTCTTTATAAAAGTTAAGACTCATCCACGCCTTCCTAAAACGCCTCATTTAAACACGCCCCCACATATCTACATCACTGTGTGGGAAGATTTGCATAACACCGCCCAAATGTTTACATAAAGAAAGGCGGCGTAACGTCTCGGTTACGTACGTAACCCTCATCGTAACGCCGCAATTTTTGACAAGCCGCAGCGTGTCACAAAAGCTACGCTAAGGTCGTAACCTTCCCAAAGCCCCAACGCAAATTCCCTGACCTTGGTACCGAAGGGGACCAACGGTGAGTACATCGCTGCTGGAGAAGGCCAAGCTGCTGTTCCGTCCACAAAAAAAGTTTTTGGAAGTGATTTCAACCTTCAGTGAAATATTGCTTCAAATCTTTCCTATTTGTTCTTTCAACCTGGCAGAACAATGGGGAAGCGAGCCTTAAGGAAAAAGGTTGCTACGGAGACCACATCCTACCCGTAGGGAGGTGACATGTGGAGATACTGATATGGACTGACCCAGGGGGCAGTACTACATATGGAATGGGTCTCTGAGGCAGGTCCTACCTTAGAGTAGGGATGGAACAACTGCCAGAAGAGACTGACAGAGCGTGTCTGTCAAGGGAAGACACGGGTTTACAGAGAGAAAAACCTTACCGTGGAACAATACACATATGGGATTACCCGTAGGGAATCAAGCCATATGGACACCTAGCCCAGTACAGGGCCTGGCCTCAGACTGCTTGCCAAGTCTGACTGCCGAGGGTGCTGGAGGATGCTCAACCACGGTTCGCCAACCGGAGAACTCTACTGGGAGAAGAAATGCACTCGCATCTCCGTGTGAGGGGGAATGGCGCAGCAAGCGTGACACCGGGCCAGATCTTCCCGCCAATTTCCTGTTACCCAACACACGGGAAGAAACCGGCTCTACACGAAGGTTGTAAAACCTCGCGAAGGTGTTAGGTGTCGCCCAGCCCGCAGCTCGACAGATGTCTGCCAGAGAGGCGCCGTGCGCCAACGCGCAGGAAAAGGCAACACTCCGAGTGGAGTGGGCTCTCACCCCCAGGGGGCACGGCTCGCCTTGGGATTGGTACGCCAAGGCGATGGCATCCACTATCCAGTGGGCCAACCTCTGCTTGGAGACAGCCTTCCCTTTCTGCTGACCTCCAAAGCAGACAAGGAGCTGCTCAGAGTTTCTGAAACTCTGGGTGCGGTCCATGTATATGCGTAACGCTCTTATGGGGAACAGCAACGCCAAGGCTGGATCTGCCTCCTCCGGGGGCAGCGCTTGCAGGTTCACCACCTGATCTCAGAAGGGAGTGGTGGGAACCTTGGGCACGTATCCAGGCCGGGGTCTCAGGACAACGTGAGAGTAGGCCGGCCCGAACACAAGGCACTCTTCACTTACCAAAAATGCTTGGAGGTCCCCGACCCTCTTGATGGAAGTGAGCGCGATCAGGAGCGCTGTCTTAAGAGACAGGAACTTTAGCTCAACTGAATCAAGCGGCTCAAAGGGACCCCTCTGAAGTCCAGCCAGGACAACAGAGAGATCCCAGGAGGGTATCATGGGTGTCCTAGAAGGATTCAACCTTCTGGCACCCCTCAGGGACCGGCCGTCCACTGCATCGTGATGTGCTGCGATAGCAGCAACATACACTTTCAAGGTGGAGGGTGACAGCCTACGCTCCAACCTTTCTTGCAGGAAAGAAAGCACGACTCTGACCGAGCATCTCCGGGGGTCTTCTCGGTTAGAAGAACACCAATTCGTGAACAGACTCCACTTCAAAGCATAGAGGGAGCTCTAGCCTGAGTGATAAGTGATCTGCCACCAGTGGTGGTAGACACTAAGTCTGCCGCGTCCCGTCCAGAAGCCACACGTGGAGGTTCCAGAGGTCTGGACACGGGTGCCATATGGTGCCCAGCCCCTGAGAAAGGAGGTCCTTCTTCAGGGGGATGCGCCGGGAGGGGCTGTCACGAGGAGCATGAGTTCCGAAAACCAGGTCCGGGTGGGCCAGTAAGGCGCAACCAACAGGACCTGTTCCTTGTCCTCCCTGACCTTGCACAGTGTCTGTGCGAGCAGGCTCACTGGGGGAAACGCATACTTGCATAGAGCCCGAGGCCAGCTGTGTGCCGGTGCATTCGTGCCGAGGGGGGCCTCGGTCAGGGAATAGTACAACTGGCAGTGGGAGGACTCATGGGAAGCAAACAGGTCCACCTGAGCTTCCCTGAATCGATTCCAGATCAGCTGGACCGTCTCGGGATGGAGTCGCCATTCTCCGGGGAAAGTGAGCTGTCGTGAGAGCGCGTCAGCTGCACGATTGAGCTCCCCTGAATGTGGACGGCACGCGGCGACTTGAGCTGCATCTGACTTCAGAGGAGGAGATGGCGGGCGAGTTGAGACATACGACGTGATCGTAGACCGCCCTGTCAGTTGATGTACGAAACAGCCGCAGTGTTGTCTGAGCGGACCAACACGTGCTTGTCCAGCAGCAGATGCACTGCCAGCAGCTCCAAGCAGTTGATGTGTCAATGCCGAAGCTGCCTGCCCGTTGCACGTAGCGCCCCAGCCCGTGTTGGAGGCATCTGTCGTGACAACGACATGCCGGGACACTTGTTCTAAGGGCACCACGTTCGTTGGTGAGACGTGCCGTCATACTCACCAAGTCTTAACTCCATATCGAGATACGAGATTCTCTGCATAGGGGAGAGCTTGCTCTTCTCTCGGTTGACCTGAAGCCCCAACTGACTGAGGTGCCGAAGCACGAAGTCCCTGTGATCGCACAACTCCTCTCGCAACCAGGCCATAATGAGCCAGTCGTCGAGATAGTTGAGGATCCTGATGCCTACTTGCCATAGTGGGGCAAGGGTGCCCTCCGCGACCTTCGTGAAGACACGAGGGGACAGGGAGAGCCCGAAGGGGAAGACCTTGTACTGCCATGCCCGAAGATTTTAAAATGCAGGCTAAGTGTCACTAATTAAACAAGTATATATTCAGCTAATTGTCAGCCTCTTATATGTAAGCTTCTCGTAAATAATTAGTCAATATGCATTAGGGCTGCCCTCGACTAAAGATTTTTCTGGTCGACTAGTAGTCGTTCATTTTAAGCATTAGTCGACTATTAGTCGCACTTTTATTAATAAACCATATAAATCATAATAATGAGCCTTTAATTGCCTACATAGCCTATAAGCGCTCAAGTGCACACAAAAAAAGGCTTGCCACAGCTCACCGGCAAATATAATAATTATGAATGTGTTAGGTAAAAACAGCAAGTACACTGCATTAACGTTTTAATAATTTATTGTTACACTAGTGCTTTCTGTTTTCGGTCTAAGAGATGAAGTCGGCGACACTGACTCGTCGTCTCCACAGTATGCGCCTGTATGCATGTTTCATACGGATTACATAATCTGAGAATATTTGTTTTCTATTTGAATTTTTTTAATTTAAAAGTTTCACTCTCTAGATATATTTTTCATGTCTGTAATAAGGCAAGCACACATGGAGTTTCGTGATCGCACCGGCGCCTCCATCTGTCATGCAGTAGCCCAAGCGCGCGCGCGCTACTGTTCAGCTTCCACACTCCGCACAAACACATGAACAGTGCACTTTTTTCTAGGCTAACATTAGATTGAGCTGCCATGTAAAGTTGCTACTACATAAATTTTTCAGATGATAAGCCATATTTGAGGTCGATGAATGTTAGGAGAGCATATGGATGTCCTGCCCGACTATATTACCACATAGACCAGCCGTTAACGATTTGTCCGTCACGGACTGCGTGATTTCGCCACTTCATGTGGAATTTTATTTTTTCTGCGACTAATAAAATTTTGGTAATATGCATATAAACAGCCTTTTAATTAGCAGAGTAGAATAATCATGGCTGATAGTAAGACATGCAAACATAAAAGAAAACCAAACTGGACGCGAGAACAGGGCCCCTCCGGAGGTCTGTGCACGCCACTGCTGAACACATACAAATAAAGATACTTTTAGACGTTAAATTACTATTTGGAACATTGGGACAGTGTTGCCAGATTGGATGGACGATTTCCAGCCCAAAAGTTCACCAAAACCCGCCCACTCCAACAAAAAAACACCCAAAACTTGAACTGTCAAAACAGTGTGGTAATGTATTGCCATGCATATCAAGGTTGATTAATGACAATTTTTTAACTTCTTGAAACAAAATAATGATGAAATAATACAAATTGACAAATTTCCCAGGAAAATGGATCAAATCGGCAAATTAAAGAGATTTACCAAATACGACTAAAATATAGAGGCAGACACTATGTCAAAACGGCAATCAAGAAATTAACCGATACTCGAAAAAGCACATACATCATTTTCAGTGTCAACAGTCAAAATAAGCCAATTTAAATGCAAAAGGTGCCCAATATAAGTAATCGGAATAAGCAACGTAATTAGCAGGTATTTCACACTCGTTCATGCACACTGTGATGGCAGTCACGATATAACAATAATGCACTTACCTTTGTGTTGCACTTTAGCTTCAGACAGAACTAGAAGTCTTTTGTGAAGTACATATTGTAGAACACAATTCAGAATTCTGCACAGTCAAATCAAGTCCAGCAGCTTTCGAGGATATCAGTCTGGACAGTTTAAAAGATGTCCTGATCGTGTAGTCCCATATTCAGTTTCGATTTTCATTGAAATCAGAGTACAGTTGAATAATTTAGAGTTACAATATTAGAGCCTTCCTGTCATCCCGCTCCACAGGTGTAATACATATTTTGAGAGTTGAGTCACACTCCCTTACCATGTAATTGTATTTCAGGCCACGCTGACATTGTGATCACTTGAATATAACATTACATTACAGCTATACATTTAAAATCCGTTCCCTTATCGCTCTAAAAGCATGTCAATCTTGAATCATCACATCTGTATGCTGATCCCTCGCGATTAGCTAAAATTGCGACGGACGACATCAACATCAGCACCAGCCGACTCTGCAGTGCGCGTGTGTGTTTAGTAACATCATGAGGACTGATTGGATGCAGTACATGCACACTTGGGTTTGTTTGTTAACTAATTAGCCTATACAATTTAGATGTTTAAAAAAAACGACAAACTGACCCTAAACCAGCACAAAATTTTGTCTACCCGCCCAAGCCCATTTTTACCCGCATAATCAAATTCAAAACTGCCCAATCTGGCAACACTGCATTGGGATTACTAGACGATGACTTAATGAACTCATTTTTGTGAAGACCTGAAATTCGACCAAAATCAACATTTTTCACTTTTTTTTTTGTCTGTAGCTCAAAATTATCCCATGCGCATTGTGACTCATTTTGCCAGCACGGGTTACTTATTAGCAACGAATGGCCATTTTCTGTTCTAAAGTGTCACAAAAACAGCACAACACTTTCTACTCTACACCTTCTCATTAAACACAGATGATCTATTAGCTTGTCCCCTCAGTAGAAATTGCGGTCAAGGGGCAGCTAGTTCAGACAGAAAGGGCACTTTAGTGTTATTAAAGGGGCAGGGGCTCGATTCTTAAGTTCTCAGCTCTTCACATCACGCCTCGTCCGATACTGATACGAAAGTGACATTCCCTGTATCTTACGTAGTTGTGGGATATAATTCCACCAATTTAAAAGATACGGTAAAGAATGGTACGGTTACAGAAGATATATGGACACAAATTTTTATAAGATAAAAGTTATTTTTAAACCATTTAATGTGGTAGAAATTAGGAAAATGAATATTTATGGCTTTTATAAATAACAAATGAAATATTACCAAAAGAAAAGTAAAATAATATATTTTGATTACACAGTGATACATGATGGAAAAAATACAGTAATTCAGACAACAAGAAATCATGATTTGCAGCTATTTAAGACACTTTTTTTTACAGAAAATATTATTATTGTCATTGTCACAATTCTCTGTAATGAAGGACCCAAATGTAGTTAGATGCTCAAACAAAAACTTTTATTAAAAGAAAAGGGTAAACTAGTGAAGAGCTGCCAAGCTCTGGATCAACACCGA
Source organism: Sinocyclocheilus anshuiensis (assembly GCF_001515605.1). Classification (NCBI taxonomy): domain Eukaryota; kingdom Metazoa; phylum Chordata; class Actinopteri; order Cypriniformes; family Cyprinidae; genus Sinocyclocheilus; species Sinocyclocheilus anshuiensis. The sequence goes on along the minus strand of NW_015551137.1, from coordinate 109,084 downwards.
GGAAAATAGAGAGGATGGTCCAATTCCTGACAATAATCAGTAACGGGAGAGCAGTCCAGAAAATCTAAAGGTGCGAGTGAAGCATAAAAGTAACAAAACACACTGGCAAAGAAAAGGGTGAAAACAAGGCATAAATAAGAAGAGAATAGATGAGAAAGTAACAAACAGCTGCAAATGCATGCCCAAGTGTGCAAAAAAAGCTTTTGCCAATTAAACTGCGGAATTTATTTGTGCCCCAATGCATGCTGGGAGCCATGGATATGTATTGTATATGCATTACAGCATGAAGCTTTTTATTGATTGCCACTATTGTTGAGATTCATATGCTGATTGTTGATGTGTCTGTGCTTAAATGATGCAGTTGATTAAAATGTTCTATGCACAACATATTTTGAAAATATTAGAATAACATAACTGCTTTGTGTAATGATGCTGGATCGTTTCAAAGGGACGGTGATGCAAATTTGAAATGTATTAATTACACAACACACTTAAAATCAGTGAATCGGGTCACTTCATAATAATTACAGTATGTCACCTTCAAAGTCAAGGGAGAAGTATCCCAACTAAAAACCATAAGGTGAATTCAAAATATTTTTTCAACAAAACATCAATATTATTTATTTTTATTTATTTATTTAGTCATTTAGCAGACGCTTTTATCCAAAGCGACTTACAAATGAGGACAACAGAAGCAATCAATTGTAGTATTAAAACAACTAAAAACAGATCCAAAACTAAAAGCTAAAACTTTATAAATAGTACTTATACACATTTTAAAAAGAAAGAAATTAAATAAAAATGACAAATGCATACAACAAAATTTAAAAACGTAACATTTAAATGAGAAACAAAAATAAAGCTAAAAACAATTCAAAATATTAAAGAACAAAAGGTATAAGAGTATAATAATGATTCTAACATAACACTAAGCCAAACACCAAAAAAAAAAAACTACATATACTGTATGTGTATGTACAACCACACACACACATATATATATATATATATATATTATTTCATTTCCATTTAGTTTGTTGAAGTATAAAAATAACTCACATTAAATAAAACTTAATAAAAGACCTATACAGACATAATAAATTCAGACATAATGTAGCCTTCACCCGACAGCTGCCGCGACCGCTGTCGCGGTAAACTAAGCTTTTTTTTATACCCGTCTAACAAAATACTACATTAATTCAGCTGGACACACTTTCCTTATTTTTCATATCCTATGATCCATATTTCCTATATATCCACAACAAATGGCCAAGCAAGCTCAGACACTGACAAGATACGCAATACAGAACGAGACCAAACACGATATCAGCAGGTCTCCACATAGTAAACAAAACAAGCGTTTCCTAGCAACGACAACTGCACTAAACACTAATGAGACAAGTAAATACACTTACTCTATTTATACTTATATACTTACTATATAGTATACTTAATATTACTCATCATATAATGAATCACTTAATCATCTTGTTGCCTTCAACACTGGTTCACTGTTATTTTTCACACGTGAGGGGGACAGAAATGTAAAAAGAAAAAAAAACTTTTTTCCCCCTGACTTTTTTGTGTAATTGACAGGCTTTATTTTTTCTTATCTCTTTTCATTTGAATTTAAAGAAATCAAATAAACTGCTGGACAATAACCAATAAGTTGTAGCCTATTCTACACTGTAAAAAAAATCCGTAAAATTGTTTTACAGTCTTTTACCGTTAAATTCACGGTCATTTTTTACAGTGTATTACATTTTTGCCCCTATATTTTCCTAATGACAATTTTATGATTGGTTTCTATACTACTACACCCATGTGCGGGGGAGGAATTTATGTTTTATTAAAAGTGTGGGGGACATGTCCCCCACGTCCCCCGCATATTATACACCTATGATTTCACACCAAGGATTTTGCTGCATTTTAAAAATGTACAAAAAAAAAAAATCAAGTGCTGTAAGACAAAATACTTATAAGTAATAAAGATCTGTTGCTTCTATTAAAGTAGTGTTGCTTCTCAAGTGTTAATGAAAAATCAGAAAACAGAAAAGCAAAGAAAAGTATAAAATAGCTTTTCTCTTAAAATAGTCCAATAACATGTGAAGGCAGCATTGTTCTCTTCCTTACTGTAAGCTACTTGGTACATGTTGGTTTGGCTTTGAATACCAATGCAGGACAGTTCTGCTTTTAGCAGTATGAATAAAATCTGTTTGACTGCACGATTAACTTTTTCATTATTGTCAATTATTAATATTATTATATGCTATTTCCTCAATATTTATACTGTTTTTTAAATGACTATTATTACAGAAAATTTGAGGCTGCAATTCTTGAAAACTCACAAAATCAACATGAAGAAGAAAGCAAAATATATTTTTGAGTGCAAGAAAGAAAATGAAGTACATCTCGAGGCTGTTTACACCGAACTGTTCATCACAGAGGGAGATATGAAAGATGTCAATCGCGAACATGAGATTCAACAGATTGATGATGTTCTAAAGACCCAGAAATCACAGGACAGACCAATCAACTGCAATGACATCTTTACATTATTAAGGGAAAACAATGAGGAAAAGATTGTGCTGACCAAGGGGATTGCTGGCATTGGAAAAACAGTGTCTGTGCACAAGTTCATCCTGGACTGGGCAGAAGAAGAAGCCAATCGGGAAATAGAATGTGTGTTCCTGCTTCCATTCCGAGATATAAACTTAATGACAAATGAAGATCTCAGTCTCCATGAATTTCTGGTGAAATTTTATCCAGAACTGAAGGACCTGGAGAAATCAAAGCTATATAAGGAATGTAAGCTTGCGTTTATATTTGATGGACTTGATGAGAGTCACCTGCCTCTAAATTTTAACAGTACGTCTCTGAACACTGTTGAGGAACGAGCATCTGTAGATGTGCTGTTTACAAGTCTGGTCAAGGGGACATTGCTTCAATCAGCTCTCATCTGGGTGACCTCACGACCAGCAGCGGCCAATCTGATCCTTCCTCAGTATGTGGGTTTGTTCACAGAGGTGCGAGGATTCACTGACGAACAGAAGGAGCAGTACTTCATAAAGAGAATCACAGATGAGAGTCTGGCCTCCAAAATCATCTCACACATTAAGACGTCTTGTAGTCTCTACATAATGTGCCACATTCCTGTGTTCTGCTGGATCAGTACTTCAGAATATTCTCAAAAACATTACAGAGAACATCAGCACAACACTTACTGAAATGTACATTCACTTCCTGCTGATACAGATGAAAATAAAGAGCCAGAAGTACGATGAGCAAGAAGAAAGGCAACGTACAAAGCTCTTATATTCAAATAGAGAAATTATTTTAAAATTAGCCAAATTAGCATTTGAACAGCTGATGAGGGAAAACATTGTATTCTATGAGGAAGATCTGGAAGAATGTTATATTAAGGTGAATGTAGCCACTGAGTTTACAGGAATGATTGCTGAGATCTTTAAGGAGGAAGATGGACTTCATGAGACAAAGGTGTTCTGCTTTGTGCATCTGAGTGTTCAAGAGTTCCTCGCTGCAGTGCATGTGTTCATCTGTTACCTGAACAAGAACATGCAAGAGCTTCAGTTTTTCTTTGATGAGCCAAAACAAAATGTCACATTGCAGGAGCTACTGCAGAAGGCTGTTGATAAAGCTATGAAGAGTCAGAGAGGACATCTGGACCTGTTCCTGCGGTTTCTGATGGGCATTTCACTGGAATCTAGTCAAAACCTGCTCAAAGGCTTTTTCACACACACTGAAGCCTCAACAGAAAGCATCACACAAACAGCTGAATACATTAAACTAGTACTAAATGAATACAATATCTCAGATGAAACTTCAGTCAATCTGTTTTACTGTTTACTTGAGCTCAAGGCTCATTCATTATATGAGGAAATCCAGAGTTACCTGAGTTCAGATAAACATCAAGGAAGAAAACTTTCATCTTCAATGTGTACAGTGCTGACCTCAGTACTGCTCATGTCAGAGAAGGTGCTGGATGAGTTCAACCCAAAAAATTTCTCATCATCACAAGCAGACTACAAAAGACTCATTCCAGCTATGAGATGCTGCAGAAAAGCACTGTAAGTAATTTCGCTGACTGCTGTTGAATTAAATGTTTTGTTCTGCATCACTAAACAATTAAATGACAAAATATTAAGTGAAATATTTTTCTGTTATTGCAGAAATGCTGAACTTCAAAAAATTATCTGGCTAAACATTTTGTTTTGGTAGATTTGACAGCTGTGGTTTTGATGAAACATGCTGTGGAACTGTGTCTTCTGCTCTACAAGCATCAAACTCCCACCTGACAGAGCTGGACCTGAGTAGCAATCACCTGCAGGATTCAGGAGTGAAGCTGCTTGGACTGGAGAGATTACACTGTCGACTAAACATACTGAGGTTTGACATTCACATTCACTGAATCACTAGGTTTAAAAATGTGGATGAATATAGGTTTCATAAATTAACCCTTTAGGCGCCAGGGTTTTTATGGAAAAATTCTGGATTTTGACATCAAGATTTCAAAAGCTTGTGGCTTGAAAGGGCTTAAAGATAGAGATCTAATGTAAATTAGAAAAATGTTGGGCATGACCGAAAGTTTATGTGGGGTGTAAATATACTCATATAATTTGCATATTATGACGTCATCAGGGGGCGGCCCTCTTGAATGTCATAATATCCATGAAATAATAGATATTGAATTGATGTTTGAACTTATTTGCATGTTTATTATTTTTTTTTGTCTTTCTATCCTCATTCCAAATGATCAGAAAAGAGGAAACCAACAATAAAGACATGCATTTTTGTCCCATGTGTTTACTTTCACCTAAGCCATAAATTAAGCGTTAGCGTTAGTTCTGGCAGGTCACGTGAGGGTCACGTGAGTCAAGCTTGCATCAGCTGATCACATCTACCTATAGGAATACGACACCTATATAATTCCTATATAATTCCTATATAAGCTCTATTCAGTATTATTCAGCAGCTTTTCAGCTTGCTCGGGAGCAAATTACCCTCCTGCATCCCCAGCTCCTCCTTTCGCCACAGTCAGGACTTGGCTTTGTTCTGTTCTGTTAACCCTAGGGGGGTTATTATTGCTGCTCTCCCTGCTCATTCATGACAGGCTGCATGGATGGGCAGGGAGTTTTTTGCCCAGAACAGAACCATACCGCCAAACCAAACTTTATGCTAAGTATCTATCATTTTGACGATAGTGGTCTTGACAGAACTATAGCTACAGATATTTTCCCCTGCCTATATTGTATCAGTGGTGTTTTCTCCAAGAACACAAGGCAGGCAATGCTTACTCAAAAATCTGATGAGAAAACAATCAGAGTTCTCAAGCATCCTGGAAAACCTACAGAAACCTTTATGCCATAATTTCCCAAAAACATGCATAAATGTACGTTTGATATGTCTGTAAAGGGTGAAAAGAGTCAGATGATGGCATAGACTGAAGTGTGACAATAGGGGCATCTACGCGTGGATTATTTCCATGGAAATATAGTTTTTTTCCTTAAGCAGACATAGTAAAAAAATTATGCAATTTAAAATATTTCATAAATCTTACACATTCATTCTTGCAGTATTTAATTTTTTTCTTATTGTAGTGGAAAGGAGCTGATTTGGAACGAAACGCAGATGTTATAACTGGGTCAAAAACATGCATGTTTTGGTGTCCAATTTGATTATTTCCTTTTAAAATAATTTGATGCTTTCATGACATGTATCACTTTATTTGATAAAACCTATTTAGTTTAAAAACAGTTTCAGTACAATTGAGTGAAATGATACTTTTTAATTTTTTTTATTTTTGTATCTCAAACTTCCAAAACGTCAAAGTGGTGCAACCGTCTGTACATTTGAACAAACTTAGATTGCTAGTTTTTTTGTGATAAATTCTAAATAAAATAAAAATAGCTACTTTCAAGTATGGGTAGGTTGGTACACTTTCCATGTCAGGTCGTACAACCAATGTAAAACTAGGAAAATGCTTATATATATAAACACAAGTATGAACTAACATAGGCAAAAGCTAATGCAGGCATCCAAGTAGAAGCCTGTTAAATATAAAATTGGTTGCAAAAGTCAGGTGGTGCAATAGCACTGAATGTCCCTTTATGAAATTAAAAACATTGTTAAAGCTAAATAAATAAGACATTTAAACTAAGATTGTCTTTTAAGTTTCTAAAATATATTTTAAGTAATGTTATGAAACGGATAGTTCCGGTCCTTGATTCTGATTGGTTGAGCCGCGTTCGAAGCTGTTGTAAATTACTCTACAAACATACACGTTTGTTTACGTCTGTGTGTTGCTCGGCAACCACTTTGTTGCAACCCAACCGTTTCTGAGGAACTACATTGTTTCTCCGCTTCGCGTCGTGCCTAACAATGGCCCTTAGCTGTTATAAATTCACCGTAAACCACGGCTTCTTGGGGCTTATTGCTTTATTTTATAACATTTATAATGTATTTGCAAAAGAAGCATATGTTGCAAAATAACAAAAAAAGATTTGATAAGCATCAATAGCATTTTATTTTGTTGTCATTACTTTTATACAGTAGTCAGATTTTTCAGTTTAGGCAATAGTAAGTTAATAGTGAGAATTGGACCAAAACTAAAGTGTGACCATATGTATTTGTGTGTGTGTGTGTGTGTATATATATATATATATATATATATATATATTACATAT
>NW_015551137.1:80317-102226 GCF_001515605.1 Sinocyclocheilus anshuiensis | reverse complement strand
TTTTGTACTTTGCTTTATCAACCATTTCTGTGCAGAACACCTCATAATCTTTTTGTTTTCCAAATACAAAAGTGAACAGTTCGGCTGGAGAACTTTCGTCATATTGCATTGGGATGCAATTTGTTGCTCCTTTTCCATTGAAAGGACAATGGGAAATTGTATTTTTCCATCCCAGTTTCTCTGGCTACACCAGTCAGCTGCAGTCCGGGCTTCTCTCAGAAGAAGGATCTCCTGCAGTAAATAACAAATTTGGTCAAAGTATTTCATGTATACTGATGTTAATGCTTCAAACATGTAGTGTACATAAAGCTGTTACAACATTTTTAAGAAATATATGATCTTTTGTTATAATGAATGCTGTCTATCAGTTCTTGTGTCATTTAAGACCTTAATGGATCTTAATCAAATCCAGTTCCTAAAGAATTAATTAATTTAACTGTTATGTATCATTTATCAGGAATACCACAGATATTTGCCAGATATTTTATATTACAAAAATGTTATGTATCATTTATCAGGAATCCCACAAATATTTGCCAGATATTTTATATTACAAAAATGTTATTTCATTCAAGTACCATGTTTATATTATTCTCCATTTTTATTCTTTTTGATGACGCATGTAAAATAATCAGCAAAAACATACAAAGCAAAGTCTCAAGGATCATTATTTAAGATTAATTAATTTTTGATGTTTGTGAATGGGTTATAGGCTTCCCCCATTTAGGTGTTGCCATTGAATAAATCAAGTGAGGTTAATTTTTTTGGGGGTGGGAGGCTGTTGTTAAAAATGTCTTACCTCTTCGGTGCTTTCTGTGTCCTCACCTGTTCTGATCTCTGCAACACTTGGGGGAAAAAAAGAAAATCGGTATCTAATTACAATGGCATCAGCTTGACATGGAAATCCCCTAATGTCATGACAGGAAGAATGTATTTAGAGATGTTATACAAAGAGTATGAACGAACACCCACAATGAAAAAATATCCTCTACCTTTTCTTTCCTTCGAAAGATGTCACTTCAGAAGCACAGATTCAGCCATATATCGGCACATACTGACATTGGTTTGCAACCAATAAATCAGAACCTAAGAAATGTACAGTATTAATTTTAATGTGACAAACAGACAACTTTAACCACATTTAAGGTTTCAGTTTAATCTTTTCAATTAAGTTGCTACTTATACTGAAGTACTGCAGTTTGGAAGCCAACAATTAAAGAAGAAGTGTGAAGTCATGCTTCCATTTTATTGTACTTGGTATATAATCTCTGATTGTTGCTCCTCAAATTATATTGACACCCGTAGCTTTAGAGGCCTCAAAGCCATCACTTGCTTATCAATTTCTTTGCTTTAAATGAAATTCCTATTCTAATTGTTAATTTAGTACACATCCTCTATAGCTCACCTCAGGCAAAATCACGTCTGTTAGAAACATCTGCTTCTCAGCTGCAGTTCCAGGCACAGATATGATTCGTTCCAGTCGCTGTATTATGTCTTCTGTCTAGGGTAATATGCAAAGAAGAAACATGGAAAAATTGTTTTATACCATGCAGACAGAGAACATCATCAATACAATGCTATGTGCCATGTTTTTTTCACCCAGCCCTCTAGAGAGATGGAAACTTTTTTCTTGCCGCTGTCATCAAGTGCTTGCAAATGAGGGAATGTTGGGTCTCTGCAGTTAAAGGGGTCATATGATGCGATTTAAATTTTTCCTTTCTCTGTCGTGAAGATGCTGTGTGTTTCGTTGTGAAAGCGAAACTACTTTGTTTGGCCTTCCAAAAGAGGACGATATTGCTTCGTCATGCCTAGAGCTGATCCGTGCTGGTTGCTGAGGAAATACAACAACTTTGCGCTGTGGAACTTTGTTTGGTCTTCCAAAAATGGACACGACTAGAAATCAGTGGTTAAGTTGTATTTACAACACTATTCCAGAACACTTCAACCCAAATATTCAGATGTGTGCAGCACATTTTATGGAGAACTGTTTCCTGATCCTGGGAGAGTAGACTACAATGCCAGCTGTTCTGACTCACAGATTGTAAGTACGTTTTTTTATATTTAAAGAGTTTTTATATATTTAAAGCGGGCATTTTGGGCAACTTAAGGGGGATCGGGCATTCTCGGTGGCAGCACCAAAGTGGTGGAATAACTTGCCTCTTTACCTGCGATCGGCCACTTCTCTTCAGGTTTTTAAATCTTTAGTAAAGACATATCTTTTTAAAAAGGCTTATGGGCTGGAGTAACTGCTGTATATAGTTTTATTGTGTGTATATTTAGTGTTGTGTATTATGTCTGTCACCTTTTTATTGTAAATTTGTTATGGTTATTGGCTTAATTCTACTTCTCTGTGCAGCACGTTGGTCGGCTCTGTCGTTTTTAAATGTGCTATATAAATAAATTAAACTGAAACTGAAACTGAAACAGTGTAGAGTAGGGCTTGTTGTTTGTCATTTCTCCGATCACAAATGCAGATATGGTTTTATGATTAGGCGGCGCGATGCAACGCAACGCATAAAAAGACAGTATAAGTAATTACAATCCAGAATTATGTCTATATTATAAAATATAGTACTACTGTTTTTCATTATAAAATAACGAAAATTACACATGGTTTTGAATCAAATAAAAAAAAAAAAAGGTTATTGCAGTTAAAACATTTTGCTACACTCACCATAGTTTAAGCATGTTATTTGTAGTAAAACCGTAGTTATACAAATTGTAATTAAAAAACATTTCATTTCTCAGTGATCCCACATTTGTTACGGAAGGAGACTCACACAGAGGGTTAGAGAGAAACTGATATTTATTTCCAGCAAGTGAAGCGGAGGATACGGGCAGGTGAGTATAAAGCTAGTTCGGAAGTCCTTTGGGAAGATGAGGAGAGATAACTAGTATGGGGATTCCCAGGAGATCGTGGAAGGGAGACAGCGGATAGCACACACCTCAGACGATGAGTGACGGGGTATCCATGGAGCAAGGGCCTGGAACGAACACTGGAGGACACACTGGAGGAAACACAGGAGGTAAGTACCACTGGTAGTTAAGACTTTCAATGAATCTTACGGATATCAGAGAGAGAGAGAGAGTCCACTTCGTTGGAACGAGCTCGGACACTGGAGTGGTGTGAGGTGTGTGCTTATGAATGGGAGCTGAGGGTGATTGTTAATCCGTGACAGGTGCGTGTGATTAGAACTCAGGTGATGGTGTTCGCTGTGATTGCGAGGTGGCTGAGCCTGGCCGATCTGTGACAGTACCCCCTCCTCCACGGCCCGCTCCTGAGGGCCGAAAACCCCGACGTCGTGGTGGCCTACCTCTTTCTCGGGGCCCTGGGCGAGCTGGATGGGTGGAGTGAAAGGTTTCCAGTAGCGTGGGATCCAGGATATCAGCTCTGAGCACCCATGACCGTTCCTCTGGCCCATAGCCTTCCCAGTCCACCAGGTATTCCAAGAGCCCACCACGGCGCCGGGAGTCCAAGATCTCATCGACCTTGTAGATGGTTCCGTCCTCCTGTATTAACGGAAGAGGGGGTTCTTCCGTCGGGCCAGGCTCTGTGGAGACAGAAACAGAAGGGTAGTGAGGTTTGAGCAGTGATACGTGGAAGGAAGGGTGAATCTTGTATTGAGAAGGCAGTTGGAGTTGATATGTGACCGGGTTTACCGGTTTGAGGATGGTGAAGGGGCCAACATATCTGGGATTGAGCTTCTTGCAGGGCAGGCGCATCCTGATGTCCCGTTTTGACAGCCATACCTTCTGCCCGGGTTGGTATGATGGGTGTCTCGGCCCTTCGAAGGTCTGCTGTTGTCTTGGTTCTGTGCACTGCCCGCTGAAGCTGATGGTGAGCTGCGTCCCAGACCCTCCAGCTGATACATACAAATGTATAATAATAATAATAGTACAATTGTGGGAACTTTGCATCATCATTTTAAAAAACACCACCGCACGCCACTGAGAACAGTGTAGTTTTACCAAGCAAACAGCAGAAACGGCAAGAAAGACCGTGGCAGCTGCCAGAAACGACTAGTGGCAGCTGGGGATGCCACCGGAAGTGGCTCTGCCGCAACCTGCCGCTGCCAGGATTTGCGCTTGCTCTCTCTCTGCTATAGCCTCCGATGACGAGTCGACGAACGAATGCACGGGCACATTCACTCTCATTTTCAGTTTTGGTCACACAGGTAAAAGTAAGAAATAATTTGATACTGTAGGGTCTGTTTTTATCTGTGTACACTCAAAACAACAAAAAGCGGTGCTTTTTTTTTTTAAATAAAGAAAATGCTTTCAGCAGTCTGCCTGAGTGCGCTTAGTTGTATTTGACATTCACGAAAATGCCCATTATTAGGCCTATATTCTCTGTTTCTATCACATATTCAAGCCAAACCAACTTAAAAATGCATGATTAGGTTTTCTTTGCACAGCACAAAGCAGAATTTCAAAATATGGATATTAATTTTAATAGCCCTACAAATAAATTAAACAGTTTAACCCCTAATCACACATCATGCCAACGGTTTTTTAATTGTAAAATTTCTTTACAAGATTGATGTTTAGAATTCACTGCAGTGTTTTACATGGTCCAGTACAATTTTTTTCCTAAACAATAATAAATTATCCACAGTTTAGCCCACATAGACTCACTGTGTTAAGAGTTTTGAAAAAGTGATCCAAGTATTGGGAAATGGTCCTAGTGGTTGTAAAATAATAATAATAAAACAAGGTCAAATGCTTAAAAATATAGCCATTTTAGTATAGGTTTAAATGTATTTTGTACAATATTTATTTTCCAGTTGATAAGCAAAGTCTGATCAAATTAAGAGATCAGCTTATATAGGGCTATGAAAGTGAAGAGGAATGTGGTCGAGGAAAAAGGAAGAGGAAACCTCTTCGAATAACTTCCTCAGATGAAGAGCCAGAGGAGAGGGAAATAATTAAGAAAAAGGTATGCGGCATGTGTTTAAAACATAATATTTGATTAAATTTATATTATATTATAAACTGCAATATTGTACTGTAATAATGTGCAACTTTATCAGTCACTGTTTCAGAGTTGAAGAGCATGGTTTGTGAGCTGAAGGAGGGCTTAGTGGAAAGACGCCTCCCTGCAAAGCAGCAAAAACGAGCCATACCAGCACATGATCCACACTCATGGCAAGACAACCTGGTGGACTTCCCTGAGGCTGATGTGAGAGATGCTGTTGGTTTAAAGCACAATTGGTAAAGGCAGGGTCATTTCTGACCATTTTAGATAAAGATTTTGTCATAAGGATTTAAATATGTTTTGCGTATATTTTGACATGAGTGTAATGCACTAGAACCATACTGTATAATACAGTTTCTCAGTCATTTGTCCTACATTGACGTTATGTTTACGCAGCAATGTACAAAAATCAGAAAAGTTTTCTTTTGGTTTTTTTCTTTTACAGACATTACATTCTCAAAGCGATCCTCATTCACATGGATCTGCGAAAATGGATTTAATGCTAAAAATGAAAAAAAAAACTTTATAATGCTGTCAGGCCAATAGATGGCAATGTCACTTTGTAAAGAAACTACACGCCTATAGACTGAACATAAAAATACAGCCATTCATTGTTTGTTCGTTATAGTTCAAATTGCATTAACTGATATTAACAAATACAACTTTTTTTGATTTTAATAATGTATTAGTACATGTTGAAGTTAACATCAATGAAGATTAATAAATGCTGTAGAAGCATTATTCCTTTTTAGTTCATGTTAACTAAAGTAGTTTACTAATGTTAAATTAACTTTATTGTAAAGTGTTACCATTTTTATTTTAGATGTACTGCAATTTTTTTTAAATGTTTTAGGTGACTATTGCTGATGGAGTTACAGTGAACAAAACAAAGTCAAGTCAAGTCACCTTTATTTATATAGCGCTTTTATCAATACAGATTGTGTCAAAGCAACTGTACAGCATTAATTAGGAAAATAGTGTGTCAATAATGCAAAGTGACAATAGTAAACACTCAATTTTCAGTTAAAGGCAGTTCATCATTGAATTCAGTAATGTCATAATCCAGCTCAGTTCAGTTTAAATAGTATCTGTGCAATCAAGTCGATGATATCGCTGGAAATGAAGTGTCCCCAACTAAGCAAGCCAGAGGCGATAGCGGCAAGGAACCAAAACTCCATCGGTGACAGAATGGAGAAAAAACCTTGGGAGAAACAAGGCTCAGTCGGGGGGCCAGTTCTCCTCTGGCCAGACGAAACCAGCAGTTCAATTCCAGGCTGCAGCAAAGTCACGTTGTGCAGAGGACTCAACTGGCTCCTGTGGTCTTGTCCCGGTGGCCGTCTGAGACAAGGTCTTTACTGGGGATCTGTATCTGGGGCTCATCTAGTTGTCCTGGTCTCTGCTGACTTTCAGAGCTGTAGAGGTCCTCTCTAGGTGCTGATCCACCATCTGGTCTGGATACGTACTGGATCCGGGTGACTGCAGTGACCATCTGATCTGGATACAGACTGGATCTGGTTCAAAGCTTATGCAATGCAACCATCAGAGACCTACAAAACTTGTGTGTGATCTGCTTGGAGTGATGTTCACACGGGAGGAGCTGTCAACACACTCCTTAACTGGATTAAAGGGAGGTGCATCAGAGAGTGTGAAACCTTGCTTGGAAAAGAAGCTTGTCAATGCCATTTTTGGTATGGTACTACTTACATTCTTTTTTAATCATTGTATTATGTAAAGTTGTTCATTGTTAATTGTGGCACTAAATATTTCTCATAATTGTTTTAACTGGTTTATATATTTAGAGTACACTTTAAAGAAGTTTCCATCTGCAAATATGAACGAGCTAAGAGGGGCAGCAAGAAACAAACTTAACCTACCCTTTATGCCGAGTTCACACTGCACGATTTTCGATGTAGTTTTCAGTCAGAAATCATTGCACACTGCATGATTGTGAATCGCCGACAGCTCTAGATATTTAGCATGCCAAATATTTTGCGGGCGTCGGCGACGTGTCGGCGATTCCCTCAGATCGCGTCTTTGATAATTCACACTGCGTGATTGTCACTCGTGTGAACGAGCACCGATTTGCCTCCGATTTCGGGCATTTGTCGGCGATTTCGCAAAACCTGTCGGCGAGTGAAAAATCGGGCTAATATCGTGCAGTGTGAACTCTGCATTACTGAACAGCTTGCTTGCATTGTTAAGACAGCAATTTGTGATCTAGGGCCAGGTGATAGAATATTTGCCTTCCTATGGCGTGAGTTTGGGCTATTTTTTTTCTTTTAAGTTGTGGTTATCTCAACTTCATTTTCATTTTAAGGTGAACAAACCCTTAAAACCATATGGATATAATCTCTTGATGGTGTCCTGATGGTGAATACCCCAGAAATCTTAAAAAGGAAACTGGAAATGTGTTTACTGTAATGCAGTTACAGTGAATCACTTCCAATGTACAGTACAGGAGTTATTATTAAATATCAAACCATCATGTTTTATTATTATGATATGTACAAGGAAAGTAAGGTAACTACCCATATTGCACATTTTACATATGGTGCATCTTAAACAGGCAGATGCTTTGTAGCGTTGTCGGTCAGTGTCTTAAAGGGGTCATCGGATGCAAAATTCACTTTACAAGTTGTTTGAACATAAATGTGTGTTGGAAGTGTGTATACATCCATCTTATAATGATAAAAATCCACCCATTTTTTTTTTTTTTTTTAAATCCCTATTTTAAAATCCCCTTTCTCAAATCAGGCTGTTCTGAGATTCCTGTCAGAATGACGTAATTCTGTACAGGCCCCTCCCACAATAGTTTATTGACAAGGCCGTCTTACCTTAGACCTGCCCTGAGTGAGCTGTGAGCTGTCTGCTATGTGTCGACTCCGGTGCAGGGGAAGGCAAGAATGTCTCCTAAGCGATTGAGATGTTTTGTTGTTGGATGTAATAATGAACATAGCAGTCGTCATTTACTCCTGACATCTGAGCCGCTGAAGACGCAGAGGATTAAAGTTACTTTAGTTTTTGAAGGGAATGCGCCGATCCCCGATCTGCCTAAATGCGTTTAAGTTCGCGCGAATCATTCATGATCCAGCTTCAACTACAGAAGAAGTGAGTATAAGGGTTTTTATGAATCTTTGCAAATCACCTTTCCTAATAATGTGCTAGTTAGCAAGTTTCGCGGCTGAAGTTTACAGTCTGCTCGTCACCCTACGGAAGAGAGGGGTGGGGTCAGTAGAGCTCATTAGCATTTAAAGCATCATGGACTAGAACAGCATGCTGAAAACAGCTGATTTTGACAGAATAAAAAGGGAGTTTTTTACACTACCATTGAGAAATTTTAACCAAAGTATGTTATAGACTTTTCATTAAGACCCTAAAGAATCATATCAACTTGTGGAAAATGGGCATCCGATGACCCCTTTAAAAGGTGCTGTATAGATTTTTTTAATGTAATGACTTCTGCATTTGTCATGGGTTGCTACTTTGAGGAGCACGGAGCGAGGAACGAGGAGATGCGAAATTCATTTCAAACAGTCTTTAATAAACTTCCAAAGGAACCAGGAGAACACACGTAGCAATGTAGACAAAACAATTCCAGACAAAGAAACTCAGAACAGGCTAGAACTAAATAGGGCAGATAACGAGGGGCAGACAGGTGAGGAGGATAACTAATAATGAGATACACCTGGAACAAATCAAACTACATTGGGACAGGAACAGGAAGGACCAAATAAGGAAAACAGGAACTCAACAGGAACATACACGTAACAGTACCATCAGGGAGGGGGGGGTCGGGCAGATCAGGGAGCCATGGCGGATCAGGGGACTCAGAAGGCCATGGCAGATCCTCCGTGGCCTTAGCTGGCTCGGCCACAGGTATATGCCCCCCCCCCAAAAAATTTCATGGAGAAATCTAGGAATCCTGGGGGGCACTCTGGAGGAGCGGGCACTAGATGGCGCTCTAGAAAGCACTTACGAGGAGCGGGCACTGGAGCGAGCTCTGGGGCTGGAGCCGACACTGGAGCGAGCTCTGGCTGGGGTGAACTGTGGATCAGGAGCCCTCCGTGGGCTTAACTCGGGAACAGGAGCCCTTCCTTGATTGAACTGGGGATCAGGGTAGTTCTTACGTGGTGCTGGCACTGGAGGGTGCTCTGGAGGAGCAGGCACAGCAAAGTGCTTTCGAGGAGCTGGCACTGGAGCGAGCTCTGGGGCTGGAACGAGCTCTGGAAGGTGCCGACACTGGAGCGAGCTCTGGGGCTGCAGCGAGCTCTGGAAGGCACTTACGAGGAGCAGGCACTGGTGCTGGAACCGACACTGGGGCCTCATGAACACATGGTTGGCTTGCCATACTAATGTTCGTTGGGCTTGCCGTATTAACGGCCGGTGAACTAGAGTATGCCGCGGACGGCGGCGGGCTTGCGTGAGCCGCGGATGGCAGGCTGGTTCTGGCTCCGGGCAGGACGCTCTCC
This sequence comes from Sinocyclocheilus anshuiensis, assembly GCF_001515605.1. NCBI lineage: Eukaryota > Metazoa > Chordata > Actinopteri > Cypriniformes > Cyprinidae > Sinocyclocheilus > Sinocyclocheilus anshuiensis. Next base: position 92,782 of record NW_015551137.1, on the reverse strand, counting down.
AGACACCGGAGAATTCCTGCCCTCCAACTCAGTCCCGTGGTGTCTGGGAGGTCCACGGGGCGATGGTAGTTGGCCCCGAGCCAGAACAGAGAATTAATTGTGGAGTCATCGAGGGCCATAGCCACGGCGAGCCTGCAAAACTCCCAGGAATACTCGACAAAGGGGAGATCTAGGCGAGCCAAGGAGGAGAACCGAGCGGCAATTTCCTTAGCCGCGGGGAAAATGAAAACAAAAAAACTTCTCAAAAGGCGGAAAAAAACAAACGCGAGGAAAAGTCGTCGCTCACTCTTTGTTTGGGTCTGGAATTCTGTCACGGGTTGCTACTGTGAGGAGCACGGAGCGAGGAACGAGATGCGAAATTCATTTCAAACTGTCTTTAAGAAACTTCCAAAGGAACCAGGAGAACACACGCAGCAATGTAGACAAAACAATTCCAGACAAAGAAACTCAGAACAGGCTAGAACTAAATAGGGCAGATAGCGAGGTGCAGACAGGTGAGGAGGATAACTAATAATGAGATACACCTGGAACAAATCAAACTACATTGGGACAGGAACAGGAAGGACCAAATAAGTAAAACAGGAACTCAACGGGAACAAACACGTGACAGAATTATGCTGATGTATTGTTTGTTTGTGTGTATTTTACAGATCTTACAACATTCTAGACGAGGAGTAAAGGATGTTGGATACAATTTCTGACTTTCTATAAATCTGTTTGTAAAATACATGTTCTATGTTTTATTGTTTTGGTGTTATAACTTTGAACACATTTAACAAATGCCTATTACTGGGGTCTAAGCAGATGAAAAATGCTAAATAACACAACTGTCTTGTATTGTATTGTCTTGTATCCTGTATAGGTTCATTAGTTAATTTGGGTTTATTTTTGCCCTTTTAATTTTATTGGTTTGTATCAGAAATCATTAAATAAATGTGATAAGACTAAAAATACATAAAGGCACAGTAGGAATATAAATTCAAATAAAATAAATAAAACCAAACTTTTCTGTATCAAAATGTAGAGTATCAAATTTTCAGATTGTTCTGTTACACATAAAAAGTGTCAGGTAAGTTTTCAATCACATTTTTATCTTCAAACTGTCTTTTTAACTTGTGTCTGGTTCAAATATAAATTAACTATTTCCTTTAAAAGAACATTAATGAATGTATATGGTACATAATTCTCATTTTTTGTTTTTAAAACCTTTTTTCCAGCCTGCTATAATGACCTGTCGCAACTATACCCCCATGAAACATTATAGGACCTGATGAAAAGTGAGTTCTATTGGCAGTTCAAGTGCATTTGTGGTAAGTAAATTTATAAAACAATTAACTTTTGTCAAAGCAGTTTTAGTATAACTTCTAGGGGTTGTGTGGAACCATGATCTGTACGGACCAGGCCCCACGGTTCGGCACGCATGTGTTTCGCGGATTAATTGCAAGTTTAACCACCATAGATTGAAAGCTTATAATTTGCACATGTTTTGTCTTGCTAGTTTACACATTTAATAGATTTTAAACCATTCCAGCGCTAGAAGAGGCAAAAGAGAATATAATTCAAAAGTTAATTGTTTTATAAATTTATCTCTGGTCTCTGGCTTTCAACATCTACAAAAACAAACATGATTTTACTCTTAGAAAAAAAAAAAAAAAAAAAAAGATAAAACATATCAGAACTATTGCCCCTTTAAATGTAAATGAATGGGAGATGACAGCAAATATAATTTTTGTATTTGCATTTGCTCTAATAGCAAAAGTAAAAATCAGCAGTAGCATTTCCATGACTTTCCAAAAAAAGGGAAAAAAATATAGAGAGAGTGTTGATGTTGGTCAGAAGAGAGAATGATCAGGGCTCCAGACTAACATTTGAGAGCAGTGGCACCAGCGCCACTAAGTTCTACAGATGGTGGCGCCAGAAGCAGATTTGGTAGCACTGAGGGTGGTGTGCGGGAGTATTAAAATATAGATAATTTAATCATAAAATTACTATTGTTTTGCATCAATAAGTGCAGTTACTAATAATATTAAATGTTAATTTCTTGTTTATTTTTCTTTTGTTTATTGTTTATACAGATTTGACAGTAAAGCACTAAGCTTGAGTTAAGATGCATACAAAATGTACTTTTTATTAACAACAGTAACAGGTGCAAAATCTCCAAATTATTCTTCAAGAATATGGACCTGACCAACTTCAGTGATTATGTGTGATTTAGTAGCAAATTTAAGAAAAGTTTGTTTTTCAAGGCACTTTGTGACTTTTCTATACTTCAAACACAAAAAAGTGTAAAATTCTGACAAAATCGGATTTCTTGATGATTTGATAATAGTGATTTTATAATTTCAAAATATAGAGAAAAAGTAGAAATGAATGACTAATAAGCCAATAATTTCTCCTCTGCTGCTGTCTACTGGTTATAATTGTGATTTGATGTACTTTTAAAATTTTACATAAGTCTTTGTTTACCACAAAGTATATTTTGGTCATCCCATTAAAAATAACATTCAAACTGGATCATTTTAGAGCTTTAAAGTGCTGGAAATAGTTGTGTGAAATGCTTGAAAGTCATTGAAAAGTGCTTGAAATTCTCTCTTAAAAGGTTGTACAAAACCTGAAATGAATTATGTAATGCATTCGACTATTTCTACCACAACACCATGGTTACAGTTAGTGTTCCTGACGTATGTCAGCGCTGTTTATAACAGAGAATTCTGTACAGAATTTGAATGCTTTTCACTAGATCTCGCAGCAACCTTATCATTGTGCGGTGAATTCAAACGCTTCTCACTGGATCTCGCAGCACTGTTGCATCTGTGCAGTAACAGTGTCGCGAAATCAACTTTGGCTCTCGAGGTAAGCTGTTCTGAGCTCGGACAAGTTTGCAAAGTTTGGTCACAGTCTGGATCCCTGATGATGTCAAATTGGCCATCACTCCCTCAGCCGTTGTATTAGAAACACCCTTGCAGCAGTATAAGCTTTCTAAGTTGTTTACATTTATTGTTACTGTAATGTTTTGTGCTTTGAGACATGAGGTTGAGGAAATTATTTTCTGTATATTCTTTCTCTTTTCTGTGCTTATGTTCCTAGATTCTTCCATGCTGATGGCCTGCTGTATCCCAGCTGAGTTGGAGCAGATTTCCTGTCAGAGAACATCTCCAAGACGCTATGAATCATATGACTAGTAAGTAAATTTTCAAACATACACTTACTGTTCAAAAGTTTGGGGTTGGTACAATTTGTTATGTTTTTAAAAGACGGAAGACTTCCAAGGATCAGCAGCTGGCCTATGAAGAAACCAGGGAGAAACCAGACATAAAAGCTTGTCGCCAATTGCTGGTGAGTAGCATTGCTCATGTGTTTATTCAGGGTGGCCGCGGGTCCTTAAAAAGTCTTAAATAAAGTTTCCCTAATAAAAGGCCCTAAAAAGTATTAAATTGTCTTAAATTCAGATTCAATGGCTCTTAAATATTTGTGGTCATGTTACCTTAAAAATGTCTTCAGTCTGACAGACTGTAAACAGTCATTGGACAAACCGAAGACTTATTTATTTATTTTTCCCCACGGTAGTTACCGCATCATCAGAGGTAGCAGAATTCAGGTCGAACTACAGCTAGCTGGCCAGCCTCCTAGCTGGTTTAAAATGGGTAAATGAATGTTTATTGAAAATGTCTCGAGAACGGTGAGTCCACGCGATCTCATTCCTAAATTACAACGATTTGCCTGTCTATTAAACTTTTGACAAAATCTCACTGAAACATTCAAATCTGCATAGACGCTGCCGCTGATCCAGACAATTGAGCAGTTGTCATGTATAGGTATGAAACAGCTTCACAGTCGTTTCAACCACACAGTATTGTTATTTCTGTTACAAATAGTTCGGATATAAACACTGATGTCTACGTTAGCGATCAAGGGACAGATTTACTAACAGTTTGCACCAGCGCAAACCCTCTTTTGGCATTAAAAATCTACTGTCAGGATTTAAAGACACGCAGTGAGATATTAGCACTAAAAAAAGGCGTGGACACAGTTATCTTTGCAGCTGACCTTATTTCATATGCATTTGTAGGAGTTTCCCTTTCAGACACTAAATTTATGGGAGGAGAGTATTTAAATGAATCATGCAGCACAATTTACTAAGATTTGCACTCGTCAATTTACTGGCATTTGACCCATTATTTAACACCCCTAAAAAGCATGTCTTTAAACAGACAGTAATTAGCACTGCGCTTGGTAGATTGCGTTGGTCATTATGGAAATGAGATGTTGCGTCTGTGTTCTCTGTGTGTGCGCCTTGTCAGTAAATCACACACAGAAATTTCTATTCCCATCGGTGCTTTTATGGAATTGAGCTCTAACGCTAATTTGCCCTGTTTAGTAAATCTGGCCCCAAAAAGTGAATCACCCAAGTTACATGGCACTTCAAATAAAGATTGTATCTATTACATCGTTAAGCCACTAAGTGGTGACAAGTGACTTAAAAAAATTAATTTGTCATTGAATCATTCATTCAAGAGATTCGTTCAAAAACACTGATTCATCCAGTAATGAAGCAATTAAGTAATTATGTGAGTCATTGAATCAATAAGTTATAGTGAGTCATTGAATCATTCATTCTAAGAATTAAAAAATAAAATAATTCAGATTAATTAAACATTTTAAATAGACTGCGAGTAAACGGTAGCATTTTGCAAGCTTTTTTTCTGCCAGAGCGACTAAATTTTGTTAGAGGTTGCTCTGGTGCCGCCACCACATTGCAACTGATAATGATAAACATCAAGCGGCAAATGAAACGAAACAGCGCTACTCGTTTGAGCTGTGCAGCACGAACCATTTATCAGCACTGAGCAATAATAGTAAGTGCAGCGCGAGCTCAGTGCGCGCCAATCTTGATCATGTGACACTGCTTACTAGAGGTCGACCGATATGGGTTTTTCACTGGCCGATGCCGATATTTAGAAATCAGGGCAGCTGATGGACGATATATGATGCCGATTTTTTTGGCCGATATGTTTGGCCGATTTTCATAAAAGTGAGTGAGTAAATTTTTGCAGGGTACAAGATAGTAATAGTAGTAGTAGCCCAATTCAGAGTAATAATACATGGCTCAAAACTTAAAGGGGTCATATGATGTTGCTAAAAAGAACATTATTTTGTGTATTTGGTGTAATGAAATTTGAAGTGTAAAGTTAAAAAAACACATTAAATTTATGTTTGCTGACAGACACCAGTGTTTCCCACAGACTTGCAAATGCAAATTCATTCTCTGCCAGCAGGAGGCATTGTTGGAGCGGGAGATATAGTGGTTTCCCTGGTAACGGTTGTAATCAAATAAGCGCTGTGCTCACAAACGCTACTTTATCAGGCATTACAGGAAAGACGAAATGAAAATTACATCGAAGCTTTTCTAAAGACAGTCGGTTCTTTTCATAAATACATTCGTACACACACATTTCACGAGGAAAGTTAACGTGCACGTTATAATCAGTTTCGTCTGAATTGCATGTTTTTACTTTCACATGCAAATGACTTGTTGCACTTATGATTATGATAACTTTCCGGCATCAATTCTAGTAGGGTAAAACATAATTACGCTTTCGAAACGGTCTGTTTTGCCCTGCCATCATTAGCTGAAGCTGTGTGTGAACAAGAAGCGGCTGCAGAGTGTGAGTTGCTCCGTCTCTCATGCAGCCAGAGAGAGATTATCCGGTGTTCCGCAACAATGCTTAGCTGCCCGCAGATGCGCCTGCCTATGAATCGGCCTAATTTGCAACACAATCGGCCGATGCCGATAAATTAAAAAATGCCAAAAACAGGCCGATTAATCGGCCGGCCGATCAATTGGTCGACCTCTACTGCTTACACAGCACTAGGAGATCCAGTGAGAAAGCATTTGAATTCGCCGCAAAATTAGCAACATCACTGCGAGATCTAGTGGGAAGTATTCAGATTCAGCGCAGAATTCTCTGCTTTAGACCACAGATATCGGATCAAATAGCACTGCCATGGAAACCAGGAGAAACACTGTGCCACGAACAAGTTAAGTCTTCCTAGTCTACAAATCACCATGGATTTAATGTAGTAATGCTTACTGAAACTATGGTATTGTGGAGGAAATACTCCAGGGTTTCAGGGTTCATGAAAACTTTTGAGAGTGAAATTCTAGCACTTTTCAATGATTTTTTTAAAGTGCTTCACACTTTTTCCAGCACTTAAAAGCTCTAAATATTATCCAGTTTCAGTGTTGTTTTAATGTGATGATTTGTAAACTAAAAGTTTAACGATGAAGGAAAACTAACACTTCTGTAAAAATTACCACTAGATAGCAACAGAAAAGAACGTATTGACTCCCTAATAAATGGAAAAGTAGGAAAAGTCTTATGAAAAACAAAAACTTCTTCAAATTGTGACTGAATTACACAGAACGCATAAAAGTTTAACGATGAAGGAAAACTAACACTTCTGTAAAAATTACCACTAGATAGCAACAGAAAAGAACGTATTGAAAAGTAGGAAAAGTCTTATGAAAAACAAAAACTTCTTCAACTTGTGACTGAATTACACAGAACGCAAGTAAAGAGTGCCTCTTTAAAGCTGTCGGTTAGTTCAGTATGGTACATTTAATAAAAGAAGAATATTTAAATTTTTCCTTATAAAAATGTTTTTGCACGTTACTGTAAATAAGTTAATTTTATCTGCATCTCAATTCAAGCTCATTGCTTTACTGTCAAATTTCCAATGAATAAACGTAATATTATTAGTAACTGCACTTATTAATGCAAAACAATAGTAATATGATTAAATGATCTTTTATGATTTAAAAAAAAACAAAAACCTGCACCACCAAATCAGGTGCTGGCGCCACCTTCTGTAGAACTTAGTGGCAGCAGCGCCACTGCTCTCAAATGTTAGTCTGGAGCCCTGAGTATGTTATTTTGTTTAGTAGTCTGTCCAGAATCGTGGAGAAACATATGTCAACTTATTTCCTAAATATCTGCAAACATATGGTATTTTTATGCTTCAGTACAGTCAAAAAATTGCATACAGGATAATACATTCTGTTGGTCATATAATGTACATTCTTTTTGCTTAGCTTCAGGTCCTTATCACCCTTTTAAGGTTATTTGTGATAACACCAGCTGAATGGACATTATTGCACTTATTACATGGCTAGATGAGTGTGCAACTGACCAATAACAACTGAGTATTCCAGCAAGCTGTGTATTAATATTGTGTATATATATTCTTCTCATTTTTAGGTCCTGAGACCATATGGGGTGAAGATCAAGACAACCAAACCAAAAGTGGACTGTAAACTACTGGACTATATGATAGACTTCATACTGACAACTACTGCCATGTATGCAGCATCAGAAGTTTTTGAAAAGAGGGGTGTTTCCTTCACCAAGTAAAAGAGTGGAGGATTCATCTGGCCTTCATCTGCCCCCATGAGGTGACTCGATGTAGAATAAATCAGCTTGCTTTAGGCCTGAAATGACTGAAATCTTAATCTCATGTGAGTTTATATCATTTTAAACATTCTTAAAAGTACTTCTCATTTGTTGTGAATGTATTTTGTAGTATGTGTAAAACTTTTCCAATGAAAGATCCTTTTTTACCTTTAATGATATTGTAATCAAGGTTGTTAATGCGACCTTGATGCGCGCCCTATGGACTGCACACATCTGCCTGTGTTGGGCTTGTGTTTAAAGGTTGTATAAAACTAGGCCTGCAACAACTAATGGATAATGAAAAGAATCGTCAACGAATTTGATTAGTGCATCAAAACAAACAGACCGCTCATAATTCTGACTAAAATACACATTTTGCTCAAATATTTTTTGTTAGAAATTAAAGTGGAAGTGAAGCAGTCAGTCATGTTTACATTATTTAGTAAATTGACTTCCAACTTTAATTAAAAAATATATAACAAACATGATTAATGTAACCATTTTAAAGAAAAAGGCTGTTTCGTTATAGCTTTTGGAGCAGGGGCGCCACCATCTTGCAGTACCACCGCGTGTGACGTCACGGGGTTGGTTCACTCCGATGGCTCGCTCCGTTGGCCAGTTAAGTAATATATAAGCTAGGCATGGGCCAGTATGAGATTTTGACGGTATGATAACCTTAATCAAAAATATCACGGTTTCACGGTATTGTCGTTATAGCTCTAAAAGGTGTTATTTTTAAATGACTGGGTATGTTCCGCTGAACACAATATATTTTGTTTTTGAGCAACATACAGAATATTAGGAACAGTAGAATTTGTTTATTTTTTTCTATGATTTGTTTCCTACAAAGAAGAAAGAAGACTGACGTCTTTATTTAACCTAATCTGTAATTACAGTTATTTAATTTTAGTTATATAATTCATATACATATCATTTATATCATTTCATATCATTTAGTTATATCATTTCATATACATCATTTGATTTAATAATAACCCAATTTGAAGCAAAAGCAGAATGTTCTGACTAGATTTGTGAAATTATACTACATGCCTGAACGAAGCAGCAGAAGCTCTGAATGAGATGCAGATTCACTCTCTGACAGCAGGAGGCGCTTCTGGAACACCAGATACAGTGTTTCCTCGGTTACTGCTGTAAACAAAACAGCGCTGCGCTGAAACACTGCTTTAATGTGAATTATACAGAGACGAGATGAAAAGAAAAATACCACGCAAACTTTTCTGAAGACAGTCAGTTCCCATCAGAAACGCATTCATATAAACCCCCAAACCAATATTGAGGATTTTCTTCCAATAGTTCGTGCATCATGAACAGTGAGTGATCTGCCTGCTACAGTAATTTTCTCTGTGCGTCCGTCTTCAGCATCTCTGGCCTGTGTTAACGGGCGTTTACAGACTTCATATTTTCACATAAATTACATTTTGGAAAACGATTGCATTATAACGCATGTAGCGAATCAGCTCAAAGGGGAAATATGAATAATTAATCATAACTAGTTATAATTAATTATAAATATTTAGATCCGGTGTAAGTATTTACTTGACCTCTCAGGGTCAACTTTCTGTCAATTCTAAGAACGTTCATTTCCTGGTTAAGGTAAATAACTTTCTTACTGTACAATACTACACAGAGCATTTAGCAAAATTCTGCATGATTAGGGACTGCGGTTATGAGCAAACAATGAACAACCTCAAGTGTGATACAAGTAAGACTTTATTAACTACATAAAAACTTTAAAACTAGTCTAACATACACATACACCCCCACACACACACACGCATACAGTTGGTATAGGAAAAGGGGTTAAAGCTTGGGCAGTAAAAAAGAAGAGAAATAAAAATACGAAGCTATGGTACCATCTGATATTCAGCAGATCTACATGGGAGACTTCTCCATGAGACTGAACACTAACTCGCCATCTCATTTCTCCCACAGACAGCAGCGTGTGACCGACCAGCCCCACAGGAGCACTGCACGGACCCTCTGCACTGGGAAGACGGAAGAGAGCACTCACGGCACCGGAGCACCGACCTGGACCTTTCTCCCTAGCACCCACCACACTAATAAATCCACCCTCCGGGATATTCTTAAGATATCCTTGTCGTGTGATTCTTCACCCCGTTACAGGTGTTACAGAGTATTTGTTAAATATAACTAAAAATATATATATATATATTGTGTGTCTGATTGGTCCAGACGCTACACGCAGTTTGTGCAAGTCCAGAACAGAGACGAGTTGCTTGCAATAAGACAAAAAACGCCCGGTTGCCGATCGCGTAAGTTCCAGGGGAATCTCCTTAAGTTCGTCCATCCTACACACACGTGACTGACTGTTCGCTCGCACCAACAGGAGGAGGAGGGTCGTGTTACTCTCTACACTGCACTCAACCTGAGGGATTCCTACACTTTCAGTCTTTGAGGAGACATGAAAAACAGCGCATACTGCAGGAACGGTATAACGTAAAATATTAGCAGTTTTGAAACCGTGAAATTTCAAACCGCGGTATACCTTGAAACCGGTAATCGGCCCATGCCTAATATAAGCATTTATTTACTTTTTTAACACGCTTGTTTAAATGGAGAAAGACAAACTTGAAAGGACTGATGAGCCCATAATAAGTGCAAATGCTTATGCATTTTAGCCAATACGGCTAGGTGACCGAGTTGTACTGCCGTTACAGGTGGAAGAAGTCGTGAACCGGCTCTGGTTTGGGGTGAAGAGCGGGTCGGAAACAAATCGCGTTTGCATGGATACTCTCAAAACAGCCATTAACATAATATTCTGTGCATTTGCTCAAGCAGACTAGAAAGAGGATGCAATTTGGTACTCGCGTGCAGTCCGAGCCAAGCGCTTTTTGCGTGTGTGCATAGGTGGAGCGTGTGCAAGGCTGGGGAATTAAATTGTAATCACATTAAATACAAATTCAATCTCATTAAACATATTTTATTAGCCTACATGACACCCATGTCTGGTTCTTGCCTAAAAAGAAAGGTTTATGATGTTTGTATTGGTTCCCCCTCCGCCTATGTGTGTGTGTGTGTGTGTGTGTGTGTGTGTGTTTGTGTGTGTGTGCGCGCAAAGAAACAATCTGTCACAGCGCGCGAGTACCGCATTAAAATCTCTTTCGTGCTGACACTTTTGAATGGCTTAAAATGCTTTAATGTTTAAACTGACAAGGCTTAAAACACGTGAGAATGATAGAGCAGCACTAACGCAATCATTCAGATAGGTGATTAGCTAAACGGCATTCTCTTAACAGCAGGTAAATGGATAGCTTTCTTTTCAGAAAGCCCCTCGCGCCCTCCCGCTTTCTTCCTCCCAGGAGCTTGTGTCCAGGCCGTGTAGGATGACTTCAGCGCTCGCTGGACGGGCCTACTCGTCTGCTGGACAAGCGGTCTCGGCCCTTCCCTCTATGGCGGTCCTACAATATGACGGCTCAGGCAATCGGCAGATCCATGGCGAGCCTTGTGGTGCTTGAGTGCCACTTATGGTTGACCCTCACGGAGATCAAGGATGCGAATAAGGTCCCCTTCCTCGACTCCCTGGTCTCCCCTCTGGCCTGTTTGGACCTGCGGTGGAAGGGTTCGCTGAGCGATTCACCACTGCGCAGAAGTCGTCTCAGGCAATGTGACACTTCTTGCCAAAGCGCTCCAGTTTTGCAGCTCCTGCCAGTCACCCCAAGATGGTGCTGACTCAGCAGCCCGCATCATCGGCTGCACTGCCAGCATTTAAGCCTGAGCCCCGACATCGCTCCCGCTGGTCTGCAGAAGGAAGGTGGTCTTGACAGATGCTTCCAACACGGGTTGGGGAGCACTGTGCGATGGTAAACCGGCTTTCAGCCATTGGTCGAAAGAAGAGAGTCGGCTTCACATCAACTGCCTGGAAATGCTGGCAGTATGTTTGGGCCTTCGCACCTTTCTGCCAGACCTAAGGGGACACGACGTGCTAGTCCGCTCAGACAGCATGACAGTGGTGTCATATATAAATCGCCAGGGCGGTCTCTCCTTGAAGCGCATCTTCATGCTAATAGAGCACCTCCTGGAATGGGCTTAGATCAACTTGTGCTCGCTAAGGGCAGAGCATGTGCCGGGCAGGTTGAACCAAGGAGCAGACATGCTATCTCGGAGCAACATACCCTCAGAAGAGTGGATGCTCCACCCACATATGGTTCAAAGAATCTGGGAACAGCCTCACACGCTCCTATAGCTGGCCAGTTGGTGGGCAGGAACAACCTAGTTGTTCGCTTTTTGAAGGGGTCTAGGAGGCTCAACCCACTTCGCCCTATCACCGTTCCTACATGGGACCTGCCCACGGTGTTGAGGGCTCTGAAGGAGGCCCTCCCTTCGAGCCGCTACAGTCCATTGACCTTCGTCCCCTGACTCTAAAAACCGCTCTGCTACTGACGTTAGCATCGGTAAAGCGTATGGGGGATCTGCAGGCGCTCTCAGTGAGCCCCACCTGCCGCAAATTCGGGCCCAACGGCGCTACAGCCCGTTGACCTTCGTTCCCTGATGCTAAAGACCGCTCTGCTACTGGCTTTAGCATCGGTAAAGCGTATGGGAGATCTGCAGGCGCTCTCGTGAGCCCCAACTGCCTCGAATCCAGGTCCAACGACTCCAAGGTCGTCCTGAAGCCAAGGCATGGTTATGTACCTAAAGTGCTCTCGACTCTGTTCAGAGCGCAGGTAATAGCTCTTTCGGCGCTTCCTCCTTCGGAGCAGGACCAAGAGCTGAATTTACTCTGCCCCATCAGGGCATTGAAAATATATATTGAGCGTTCTGCCCCGTTCAGGCAGTCGGAACAGCTTTTTGTATGCCAATGGATAATAAATTTCCAAATGGATAATAGTGATAGTGTTCCTGTGGCTCAGTGGTAGAGCATTGTGTCAGCAGTGCAAAAGGTTGTGGGTTCAATTCCCAGGGAACACACATACTTGTAAAAAATGTATAGCCTGAATGCACTGTAAGTCGCTTTGGATAAAAGTGTCTGCTA
>NW_015551137.1:80000-80275 GCF_001515605.1 Sinocyclocheilus anshuiensis | reverse complement strand
GCTGCCGAGCCATTGGCTCGTTTTTTATATATACTGCACGAACCAATGGCCGTGCAGTTTCACTGCGTGATTTAAAAAAGACGTCAGTTCAGGAGAAAAAAGGCTTTTTCCCATAGCGTCTTAAGCAGATGCAGTACTCATTCCCGTATCTCAGGGAACCAAGGTTACGTTAGTAACCGAGTATGTGTTTTGGCGTATTGATTACCATTTGTGTAACCACAGTTTTTCTACAAATACCATGGTTAAACTATGGTTAGTGTAGTAAAACCATGGTT
>NW_015551137.1:74555-79915 GCF_001515605.1 Sinocyclocheilus anshuiensis | reverse complement strand
TAAAAAATGTATAGCCTGAATGCACTGTAAGTTGCTTTGGATAAAAGCGTCTGCTAAATGCATAAATTTCTTTATTTATAATTGACGCTATCAAACTAGCGTACTCTTCTTTGGGCCTACAATGCCCCATGGGATTATAAGCCCACTCAACAAGAGGCGTTGCCTCTTCCTGGGCTTGGTTTAGCGTTGTGTCCATTACAGAAATTTGTGCGCCAGCCGGCTGGGCCTCGCTGTCCACATTTACCAGGGTTTATAATCTGGATGTCCCGGCCTTACAGGCTCGGGGCCTTTCTGCTTAAACGGACTTACTCTGGCTATATGGCAAAACCAGTGCTTCAGGCGTTTGCCTTCTTCACTGTACACTCTTGGCCCCCACTGGGTTCCGAGGCTGTACAATTTATCTTGTAATGATTACTCAGCGCCGGGCCGACCTCTGCGAGTTTGGCCCTATTGCCTCCTGCGGGGCTTCCCTGCAAAATACTTGGTCCCTCTGGGCCCCATTGGTGCTCAAGGCAAGTTCAAGTATTAGTCGTTTCTCTAGCATAGCACAGCGGGATTGTACTGGTTCCCCATAGCGTCTTGAGCAGACGCAGTATGAGTGAAGTATTGATAGGGAACGTACTCGGTTACTAGCGTAACCTCGGTTCCCTGAGATACGGGAATGAGTACTGCGTTGCTGGCCGTGCTATGTAGCTGTACGACTCAGTCGTCGCTTCAGTCAAAGTAACCTGAGGATCCTATGGCGAAGTGCCCACTTATTTAGCCAGATGCCCCGCCCATTCTGGTGGGCTTTGTCACCATAGGCTCGTGCAACTCCGCTGCCAAGCCATTGGTTCGTGCAGTGTATTAAAAACGAACCAATGGCCGTGCAGTTACACTGCGTTATTGAAAAGGCTTCAGTATTCAGAGAAAAAGTAATTTTCCCCTTAGCGTCTTAAGCAGATGCAGTACTCATTCCCGTATCTCAGGGAACCAAGGTTACGTTAGTAACCGAGTATGTGTTTTGGCGTATTGATTACCATTTGTGTAACCACAGTTTTTCTACAAATACCATGGTTAAACTATGGTTAGTGTAGTAAAACCATGGTTAATTTGTGGTTACCATAGTTTAACTATAGTAACCATGGTTTTTTTCGAAAGGGAGTACACACAAGTTTTCAGTGCTGTTACAATCACACAAAACCTTTTAAAAAAATGGGGTGTCACGATATACCGGTAAATGAAACATTGCTATTGTGTTCATTAGTCTGTCAACAGACTAACAGACAAGAGACTAACTGCCACTGCAACAGACCAGGAGGTTGAACACTGGGATAAAATATGACCGCAGCCTGTCGCAGTGTCAAACCAGCCACCTCTCTCCTCCATTGTCATTTACCATGAACTGCATTTCCCAGAACCCATTTCCCATTGCCTGGATTCATTAGGCCTCATTTCATTCAGCTGTGCATCGATACTCTGTGTGACTGAGAACATGAGGCTTATATAGGCAGTTTACTGTGTCTTGGTTTTTTGACTCCATGCTTATCCTGTCATGGCCACAGAGGTCGTACCTGAACTCTCTGCCTGTTTTGTTATGGCCACAGAAGCCATTATTAACCTTTCTGTGTGGTGATTTCCAGCGACACAGTGGTGATCTTCAGCCCCATCTGGTGGTCCTCTGTCCCATCTGCTCTGCTTTGGTGGTCTTTGGTTCCTCCATGGGGGATCTACAAACCCATGTGCTCTGCCCTGGTGATCTACAGCTCCACCTGCTCCACCCTGGTGGTCTTCGGCTCCACCCTAGAGGCCTTCAGTTCTGCCTCCGCCACCGTGACCTCCAGCTCTGCTGGCTCTGCCATGGTCACCAGCTCCTTTAACTCCACCCAGGCTCACTGTTTTGCCTCAATCTCCAGTCCTGCTTCCTGTCCATGGACCTGGCCCTGGTTCTGCCTCCACACCAGGAGCATCTGGAATCTGCTCCTTAAGTGGGGGGGAGGGAAATTGTCACACCTCTCAGCTGGAGTTCCCTTGATTTCCACCAGAGGGCACTTTTCTCTCTTATATTGTTATCTACCATTAACTGCATTTCCCAGAACCCACTGCCCAGACTCATTAGGCCTGACTGCATTCAGTTAACTTAACATTTCAGTTAACTTCATTACCTTGTTAACTCTATATAAACTTAAAAAAAAAAACTGAATTTTTATCATCAACCTTGTGTCTCTGAGCAATATGTAGCACAAAGATAGGGATAGAGGACGTTGGGCAAGAGAGAGAGTTTAAGATCTTGTCTTCTCTTGTCTCCTCCGGCCAATGGTCTACCTTCACTGGTTTTGACTATTGACTTGGCTGCAAGTTATCGGTATTGATAGAGACTGCTTTTTGGCTCTGACCCTTGCTCGCCCCTGACCATTAGCCCTGAATTACCCTTTACTATCTGTCTTTTCATTACTGACCCACTGCCTGTTAAAAAAAACTTCTGTCTTCACCCTTGGATTGATATTTCTTTTGTTTTGTCCTGTTGGTGATTAGTTAGTTATCACATTTACTTTTACACAGTGTTGGGAAGGTTACTTTGGAAATGTAATAGGTTACAGATTACAAGTTACCCTATTTAAAATGCAATAGTAGTGTAACTTTTTCAATTACTTTAATAAAGTATTACTTTTGATTACTTTTCTACATTTCTAATGAATGTTTATTTGCAACTGTTAATCATTTTCAAACATTTACACCATGCAGGGTTAACCTTACAGTAGTGCTCAACACTGTCAGACTTTCAAAATCCTTCATCACTTGAATTAAGATGACCAAATTTGAATAAATCCCCCACAAAATCAGACTTTAGTACCGCCTTTTACTTTGAAATTTAATATGAAGTTCAATGCAGATTTAAAATCATAAGAAATAGTTTACTGATACTGTTTTTGAAACCAAATCTTTGCATAACTACATGGTTTGGAAAATAAATGGTTAATTAAAAAATAATAATAAATAAAAGCATATACATCAACTCAAATATGGTTATCTACTAAGCATGTGTGTCCTATTCTGTGTACTAAACTCCTGAAACATTGGTGTCTTTTTGAAACATTGGTGTCTCTTTGTATATGATATGATGATAGTTTTCTCAAAATAAGTAAAATGCTCATGAAGTGACTCAGAGCAGTTCTAGAGATTATGTTTATGTGTTCATGTACTCATATATTGAGGCGGCAGAGGCTGCAAACACCGTGAGCTTCAGTAGGCCTATGTATAGTAAATGAAACCGCATGTCTGCGCCATTAATTTCCACGAGGGAAAAAAATTTCAGGCCGGGAAATCTCACACTCATACACCCACAACAAATTCTGAAACATGGACAACCCTATTTTTTGTATGGACCTCACATAAAAAAGGTTTAAATCCTTAGGTTGGGGACCATGCAAAATAATTAAAGTTCTCTCCTGAACTGCACCTTCACTTCCATTTTTCTTTTCAGTCTCTTTATTTTGCCCTAATATCTATCTCTCTCATGACTTTAATACTCAAAATTTAACAAAACTATACTTTCTAAATAGCCTGCATGTCAAAATTAGTACATCACTACAATATCTTTATAGAAAAATCCTACTGAACATGAGTCATGTTTTTCCCGTACAAAAATTAACCATGCTCTTATGATAGTAAAAGTACAGTAACCAAGTTTTTTTTTGGCAAATGGATTACCATTTGTATTTATTTTTACTACAAATTCCATGGTTAAACTATGGTTAGTGTAGCAAGAACCATGGTTAATTTGTGATTACCATGGTTTAACAATAGTAGCCATTGTCATTGGATTTATAGTAAAATCATTGTTAATTTTCATAAGTGTTGTGTTGTTGTCTGCCCTAGCTCCCCCTAAACCTATTATAAAATATGATTATTTGTCTGCTAAATGACTACTGTAACATTACAATAGATAATAATGATGTCCTTTATACAGTATTTTGAGTGATGACTGACCAGCAATGGGTTGCTGCTGCTTAACTAAGTAAACAAAGACAAAACTAGAAACCCTGAACAGTAGTTTTGTTTCTCTGCTCCACCTGTGCGCTTCCACAGTCCACTCCATTCTCTCTCTCGCATTGATTACTCTGATCCAAACCATTTGGCGGAGGCGCGGAGAGCGCGCGAGCCGAAGCATTGCCAGTCGCGACTAACCGATTCATGATTTATTAGAGATTTAATTATCGAATGGCAAATTCGGAAATAATCGCTTTAGTACATTCGGCAGGCAATTATACAATAACAATATTAAAAAAGCGGGCCAAATCGGCTGCCAGGCCACCGACACTAGACACTAGTCCATATCGCGCTTTGATTCAAGTGTACTGACCTACTTTTGATTTATTCGTCCAAAATGTGGAATATTCCGTCCGCGTTAGGCTATAGGAATTCCATTTTTATGACTGGATTCTACGAACCAGTCTGTGTTTTCCTCATCGCGTAAATTATAGGGTCGTATGTCTCAGAGTAGTCAGTGCAATTTGGGAAATAAATCAATTAAATCTGTATGTGGATGTGTGTAAATATTCAAATGTGATCCCCTTTGTAATTGTTAACATTTTCATAAGTAACTGTAATTTAATTACACATTTTTTCTTAGTAACTGTAACTGACTACAGTTACATTTATTTTGTAATTAAATTACGTAACGCCGTTACATGTAACTAGTTACTCCCCAACATTGCTTTTACATGTATTCATTTAACAATTGCTTTTATTGAAAGTGACTTCGAGTTGAGGTATACAACAAGCAATAATCATAAAGAGGCAAATAAACACAGAAGGTGCTTGTATTAGAGCTAGATCAGGCAGAGATTAAGGAAAAGTAAAAGCATAGATTTTTTTAAAAGTAGGATACAGTCAAATGTTGATGGAAAAGATGAGTTTTCAGCCACTAGAATGGATTGTACATTCCAAATGGGGGTGGGATGATCATTCCACCAGCAAGCAACGGTGAACAAAAATGTTCTGTAAAATTTTGTGCCTCTCTGATATGATATCAAGAGGCGTCGCTCACTTACCAGCCTCAGGCTTCTGGAGGGGATGCAGACTCATAAGAATGAGTGCAAGTAGGAGGTTGCGGAGCCTGCGGCTGATCTGTGTGCAAGGCAAGCATCAATGTCTTGAACTTGATGCAAGCTGCAACCAACAGCCAGTGCAGTGAGATAAAGAGAGGTGTGATATTGGCCCTTTTGGTCTTGTTAAAAACCAGTCGAGCTGCTGCATTCTGAATCATTTGGAGACAAGGGTCTGGAGGAGAAGTTATGCAACATGCTCTGTTAGGAAGGGCCTGATCTTCCTGATGCTTTTCAACGCAAACCTGCATGTTTGAGCTATAAAAAAAAAAA
>NW_015551137.1:73166-74273 GCF_001515605.1 Sinocyclocheilus anshuiensis | reverse complement strand
TATATTTACAAATATTTATATCTATCTATCTATCTATCTATCTATATTTTAAATGTTATCTGTATTTAACTGATTTTGATATGTTAATAAACCAGTTCAGATTACATTCATATTTTCTTTATTATAGGTTAACTACATATGTATTTTGCATCTAACAAAGGTAAATGTGGGCCACATCTAGCCCAGATGTCAGACACCCCTCTGGCCCAAATATCAGTCACTGTCACTGTGATCAGAAAACTAAAAGTCTGATAGTGTGTGATCTTCTTTCTGTTTAGTGTACTTTCATAGAAAGCTCATACATAGTGTGCTGTTTTTTTACTCTGTAACTGTTTACAAGGTTGGTAAGTGTATGATGCCTAGTGTTTTAAAATGTGTTCCGATTTTAAAAGTTGTGTTGTATATTCCAGCTTTTATGTTTACACAATTGAATACACAAGATTGCAGAATCACACCACGGATGCTAAGAAGAAGTGTGCCTTTTTTCTTCTTCCTTTGTTTAGTGGTGAGCTACATAGTGCATCTTGCCACATAATGGGTGGTTTTTATGTTGAGCCATTTAGCTTTCACATTTCTTACAAGGTGAAATGTACAGACAATGCCCCATTGCACAAAAAGTTATATATACTAAATAAATCACAGTAAAATAAACATTGTCTCTGGGTTCATGCATGTTTGCGAGGGTGTCAAGTTCTTAATAAATCACTATTATAAAATAAAGCAAAGACAACTTTTTTTTTTTTAAAGTTGACAGAATAAGAATAAAAGAAAGCAAGAGTTTTCTTTATTTTATCTTTTTTTTTAATAAAAAAATGTTTGTCTAATGTGCACCTTAGGCTACGTTCACACGAAGCCAGAGCTTTCCCTATCCGATCTTTTTTTCCCCCTCGTCTCAAGAAATATACTGAACAAAATTATAAACGCAACACTTTTGTTTTTGCCCCCATTTTTCATGAGCTGAACTCAAAGATCTAAGACTTTTTCTATGTACACAAAAGGCCTATTTCTCTCAAATATTGTTCACAAATCTGTCTAAATTTGTGTTAGTGAGCACTTCTCCTTTGCCGAGATAATCCATCCACCTCACAGGTGTGGCATATCAAGATG
>NW_015551137.1:26377-72938 GCF_001515605.1 Sinocyclocheilus anshuiensis | reverse complement strand
GCCTTTTGTGTACATAGAAAAAGTCTTAGATCTTTGAGTTCAGCTCATGAAAAATGGGGGCAAAAACAAAAGTATTGCGTTTATACTTTTGTTCAGTATATCTGCGTCCACACGAAACTGACACAAAACGATGTAGTATACATGCCAGACCAGTATGTGGTGCTGTAATTCTGCCACAGAGATACACTAAAAAAAGAGAAGAAGACTTGGGACTATGCGCATAAACCTTGCGCGCGGTATACAAACGAACATGGAACAATACATTTATTAATCTGTGTTAATCTTAATTAGTAAAAAGACAATCGTTCAGTGTTTGTTCATGTTTTTGTTGCTGTTATGTGACGTAGCAGTGTCTGACTAGGGTCGAGACGTGGGCTGATGATGTCATCGTTTCAGAAAATATACGGATTCGCTGTCCACACGAAAACGCAAGGGCAGCGTTTTCAGATTTATCCACTCTGGGACCCGGTTTCAAAAAATATCGGTTTCACTCTCCCAAAACGCCGGATCCATGTGGACGAAACGCCTATACGATACAAAATTTATGCGTATACAGCTAAACTCCATGTGTATGGGGCTTTAGACTAGAAAATAAAGTAACCAAAGCCCTCTTCAAACAATGGGAAACAAGCAAACATTTATACGAATAATATAATAGGAAAACAAACAAACATGGGGCATAGAGGTTACTTATGGCAAAGTCACACAGAGTTTATACAGCACAGTACCTAATGTTTATTTCTACTGACAAAAAGTAACAGGCACATTTTAAAAAGGAAAACTACCCAGTTTAGCCTCAGATCGTATCAGTCTTTCAGCTGATGACAGTTAAGAGTGGTGTGAAAGAGGAGGGGTTTTATTCTGTGTTTATTCAGTGAGTCAAAGGAAAGCGTCCCTCTCTGTGCACAGCTGCATCACATTTCTGTTCTTGCTCTATACCGCTGTATCGTTTATTTTACATTTCCACCATGGACTGTGCCTTTGCTAATCTAGATGCTGCTGGTTTTCTACAGATCTGGCAACACTTTGATGCTGATGGTGAGAATTTAAAACCATTTCCATTCTGCTTTCAAATTGTGTCTATTTATTGTTATTTAAAGGTTACATAGTGATGCATTTTAGATATAAATACCCTCTGTTCATCTGATCCTAAGATAAATTCTAGATAAATACTTTTTCCGCAGATAATGGCTACATTGAAGGAAAAGAGTTGGATGACTTTTTTCGTCACATGCTGGAAAAATTAGGGTCAAAGGTATGTAAACAAAATTAAATAAAAAAAAACTTGGAATCAAAAGTCCAGTGGTGTGTTACGTTTGAATGTACAAAAACCTTTAAACACATCACTGTTCTAACTGTTTTTGATGACGGGTGTTATTGATTACATTGTGCAGTTATATGGAAGCACATTAGACATACTCTTTCTGTAAGTGCTCTCAGGCTGTTTACACATTAGGATCTGTTCCCTCGCCCACTAACATAACACACAGAACAGCCATTTAACATCTGTTTACCTTTCACAGCAGTAGATACTTAAAAGACACTGCCACTGGACAAAAGTGGACCACCTTTTGACAGAATTTAAAATCTTTGTGGTCCTAAAAAAATTGTTTTTTTCTATATTTTCTGTCATTTTGTTTTATTTTCTTGTGGAATGCTACAGAAAAGTTATTATAGCTACAATATGTTGTTTGGAAGAAAACTATGGTTATCATGGTTTTAAAAAAGTATGTGTGCACATGTACAGCACACTTAAAACCAATATATTTTGACTGTTATATTAGACTGTTACTCAGGAACTTGTGCAACGCCTCAAGAAACCAAACAACACTTTGTTTTCAGGAAACTGGTTAAGACATACAAAATAAAAAAATAGATTTTCAGTGTGCTAGCAAAGGTGCTATAACCCGGCTTGTTGAAATTTTGTATTTTACACTGATGTTCATTCACTTGCATGTCCCTACTAAACAAACAAAACAAACGCTCTCTATGATTCTGATTCTATAACCCAGTGAATGAGGGTTATTGTGATGTAAGAAGGCTTCTAATAAAGAAAGGTTGTGTCAGATGTTCATTGAATATCTTATGAGCAGCTCTATCGATGCACAGCTGTTCCAGTCCATTGGCTATTATGCAGAGTGATGATGGGGAATTCATGAGAGATGAATGATGGAAATGTAGTCACGGTAACCATTTTGTTTTCTCTGCTGTCTTTAGGATAAGATTACAGAGGAGAGAGTACAGCAGATAAAGAAGAGCTTTATGTCTGCCTATGATCTCACATCTGATGGACGCTTGGCGATCCACGAAGTACATCATAATTTTTTTTTTACATTTTCTGTTCATTATTGTTAGTCCTGCAGAAAAGTAAAAACTGATACTCCTGTGATGGAACTGGCAAAAAAGAGCAACCATGAAAGAAGGAATAGTTTTCAATCAAAAGTGTTTTTAAATAGATACATTACTTACAGGCTGTTATTGTATAATTAGGCATTCTGTGTGCAGAGAAACTGCAGATTGCTGTTTGCATGCAGTGATGGCAAAGGTTTTTCTGCGGCTGCAGATGTTATCTAGCCACTTTATGGCTTCCGGCTGTTTCCAGCACGGCTGCACCAGTTACATTAACCCCATTAAAAGTGTTAGAGTCATTTTCTTTGTCATGTTAATGGTTTGTTTTGCTTGCATCACATTTGCACAGAAGTAAAGTGAGGCTCTGGATGGTTGAAACACTGGATTAGAAGCAACTATAGTTCCAGTAATCAGAGCCATTAGTGCTGTCATTAATGTAGTGTACATAATCACATAGTGGTCATTTTATTATCATCTGAAAAACCTATGCCAGTTCCCGGATATGGTATTCTATACTGCAAACAGATTTTACATTTTCATGTCTTTACATGTTTCATGTCATACTGCTGCCATTCAGTCATTCAATTTTATGATTAAATGCTATCATTCAGTGTTATGATTAAACACATTTTATAGAAATCTTTGTTTTGGCTATATAAAAGAAACACTTAAGGAAGCAAATCATAATTTTTATGAGTAGAGACAGAATAACATTTGTCCTGAATAATCATAATTTTTATGAGTAGAGACAGAGTAACATTTGTCCTGAATAAACCCTGTGTTAGTATATAAACCCATATTATTGAATGTGTCTGTTTGCATTTATACCAGCTAGCCAACATGATCCTGCCGGAGGATGAGAACTTCCTTCTTATCTTTCGTAGAGAGGCTCCACTGGATAACAGCGTGGAGTTCATGAAGGTAAACCTTTACTCCATATCACACAAATTACATCGCAACATTTTTAAATATCATGTTTAAACAGTCTTTGGCATCACAAATGTCAGTATCGTGATTTCAGGTTGTAATTTATTTGAGTCGTGATGACCATCAATTATATACAGTATATACCAGCTGTAGTAGTGTGGGATGATGGTTAAAAACGTTTTGCACATTTCCCATGATAGATCTGGAGGAAATACGATGCTGACAGCAGTGGTTACATATCAGCTGTGGAGCTCAAGGTAAATGCATACACATGACTCATTAGCAGAGACTGTCAGTTACATTAGCATATTATGACAATCACTGACAAAGTTTGAATATTGAGGGTAGTGTTTTGATTGTTTGTCTATTTCTGATGGCAGGGCTTCTTGAATGACTTGTTTCAGCAGCACAAAAAGAATATCCCCCATAGGAAGTTGGATGAATACACAAATACCATGGTAACACTGCTGATTTGAATTCTTCCCCATTTATTAATTATTTGTATAAACCTAAACTTCTCAAATAATGCACCTCTGTATGGTTACATCTTGACACATAGCTTGACATTTAATTTTTCTTACTGTAAGTTGTTGTTGATGTTGTTGGAGCAATACAAATGCAATATATAATCAGCATGACCCCATAATCAGGGCCTTAGCTGGGGTTTGTGGGGCCCCGCTGCAGATTGTACCCATGGGCCCTGTTTGAAATCGTGTAAATATAGCACAAATAAATAAATATAACAAAGATACAAATTAAACAATATTTCAGTTTTTTTCAAGTTTGTAGGTGTTAAGGAACCAAAAAATCAAATGTAAAATAGCATTGCATAGTCTTCACTGTATAAATTAAATATAGATTAATATTTGTTAAAACTACAAAGTAATTCATTTTCTCTCATTTAATTTCTTGGATTATCATTAAGGACACCGACAGCTAGTAAATTAGGCGCGGTTAGGCTTTAAGAGACAATAGGCCTCATTCATGAAACTTACGTAAATATATGAGTAAATTCTGAGTAATTTACACGTAAAACAGACCTTCCCGAAAACTCTCCTCTGGATTCACAAACGCTTCGTAAACCTCAGATTTGATAGTTAAACATGTGTATACTAATGAATTCCAATCATTCGTAAATAGGGCGCTCGTGCACACTCATTCACAATTAGCATAATCCCCGCCTATGAATTACAAGCTACGCAAATTGTGTGTCCAGAAACGCAATGGAATATTCTGGTCTACTTTCTCAGGTTTGGCTCCAGTATATTGCATAAATGCAAAAAAGACTAATAGGCCATATGCCTAACAATAAATATTCAATAACGTGTGTCTACCAAAGAGTTTTTAGCCAGCTGAAAAAATGTCAGGTGCTCTTCTTAAAACGACCAGCTGGTGGCGCTTGAGAACACTTTGGTGGCACAGCGTTTTTCAAGCTGAGACACTTTGGTTGCTATGATATGGAATACCCATGGCGGCAACGTATTACTAGTATCTAATTTTTAAGAATTTTACTAAATATAAAAAAGCAGTAACCAGTAATATTGACTTCTCCATTGTTGTAGGCAGTCGTTGTACAAGTAGGATGGTTGGTCGGTATTTGTCCCGCCCCTCCTCCATTGATTGGACGGCTGGGTAAATAGTGACAGTGACGAGCGCTGCATTTTACAGTTATCAACTCAGCTACATAAAAAATACAAAATTCAAAAAGAGGGCAAGGGCAAATTAACTTGTAATTATTATGGCAGTGCATCAAAATTCAGTGTCATCAGTTTGCCAGAAAGAACACAGAACGTTTTACGCACCATTTACACGTGGTAGGCAGCAGGTGTACATTTCGTTCGTACCAACTAACATTTTTAAAAAAATGAACATTTTCATGAATTCGAACGTTTACATCGGAACGGCTTTACGAACGATTTACACAACAATTCGTTCTGCTCGTGTTTCATGAATGAGGCCCAATGCATCCAATATAATGATACACATCCAATTTTTTTTTGTTTTGTTTACATAACCGACAGTTTTTCAAGGATACTCACCAAGATGAGTATTTCGACATAATTTTGTATGCATTTGTCCGTTCATGCACAAGAAGATGCAAAACTCAATTCGGTGTTCAAGGGCTGCGATACGCAGCTCGCTACCTGCATGCTGTGCACACAGAACACAGCGCCCCAGTGCTGAATTAAGCTTTTTGCGTCACAACCGTGGGCCCCTGTAATCGTCATCACCTTTCACCCCACTAGTGACGGCCCTGCCCATAATGACTCACCATATGTCTGAAAGGCCAGTGTTAGTATTCTGCTATACACCACATTCCTGCTATATTCCACAATCTGTCTGAAGAAGAGATCATTTTTGCCTTCATACACTATTTGTAATTGTTTGTCTATTTACACATAAGTCATTACTCTGGCCATTTTGTCAGACTCATCTCACATAAAAACGTACTGCTTTTTAAGATGCCGGGTATACAGGTCAATTAGTGAGTGATAGCACTGTTTACATCAGCCATCAGCAAATGCGTCTGGTCACCCATGCATTAACCTTCCTTTGACCTGATCTCAGGAGTGTGGGTTTTTTCCATTACACACAGCAAGTGAAACTGTCAGTGTTACTCATTAGAGTGAAGAGCATTTAGCTGTTCATGTGTTTTCAAATGGTGCCCTCTATGGCAGTTGTTTTCAGGCAACTGATATGCCTAGAGCATATGTTGTATACCACATTGGTATACTGATGACTATTTATTTCTGTACAGGTAAGTGCTTAATTAGCAATTTTAGAAACTGACAGTTTGTGTGAAAATAGGAGTAAGTATTGTTATTGTGAGTTGATTTTGTTTGGAAAATGGCTTGGAAAATGCTCAACACTTTTCTAATCATGAATACTTTTTTTTTTGTCTTGCAGATGAGCATTTTTGACAAAAACAAAGATGGAAGATTGGATCTTAATGATCTAGCTAGGTGATGTGCTTTTAACAATAGTGCTTTTGTTCTGTGCTTGTGGAGCGGTTTAGGCCTTGAGGGTGAGAATGAGTCTTTGTGTGTATGCTTGTGTTGTTGAAAGAGAGAAGTAAACACTATTATATACAACTTAGTAACACATTTTTAAGAGACTAATCCAAAAAGTATAATTATGCTGTCTTATAAAACATTTGTATGATGCATGGAGTTGCTGCCTAAGTCAGATCAATCATATATTATAATCTATTTAGGTTAAAATGCTAATTAAATGGCTGCCAGTAACACACAGGTGACAATTTAATAATCTTTTGTTAGTCTAGTGACAACTAAAGCATCCAAACTGCATTGAAACTCAATGAATATAGTAATACGTAAACTACATGATTTACGATCATCATTTGAAAATTGTAAATGGCACTTAGCTCAAGTCAAATTTACCATGTGGTCGTATCTAGTGACACAACAAATTTGAGAAAGGTTTAACTTTATGCAAATGAGCAGTTGCTTTCGGGAGCAGCTGCCAATGGCAGTGAAGTGCATATTATCAAGTCAAGTCACCTGTATTTATATAGCACTTTATTCATTACAGATTGTCTCAAAGCAGCTTCACAGTAATAAACAGGAAATAACATGTTAAAGTTCTTCAATGCAAAGTTAATCAATTATAGATGAGCTCAACTTGAGTTATAAGCAGCCCTACAGAAGGCAAAAGTTATTCAGCTCAAGTCAGTTCAATGATGATCCAATTCAGTTTTATAAAAGTCTCAAGTATGAAACTATATTTCCACTCCAGAATTCTGGCTCTGCAAGACAACTTCCTGTTGCAGTTCAAAATGGATGTTAGTACTTTATATCTAATTCATTTAATCTTTTGTGATCCTAAATGTAATAATTTGCTGCAAACCAGTGCATGATGCCCTCTCTATTTCCTACTTTCTTCAGGCCAACAGTCAAGTGGAGAGAAAAAGAGACTTTGAGAAGATCTTTGCACATTATGATGTTGTAAGAATTAATTTTAACCTTTCTACTGTTGTTAATACAGACATGTCCTGTGCATGATTTTATATCACCTAAGCTGTAAATGTCATGTGTTATTGTGTCCCGATATGGTAATAACACTGATTGGTTGATGGCACAATTTTGAAAGGCCTCCAAAAATAATAAAAAACAAATATAAAGTTCTGGCATGAAATTCTACATGGTGCAGTCCAATAGATTAATCTTAATATAACATAATGACATCATTATCACATGGCGCAGCTGACTGGTTCTTTTTTTATCAGCAGCCAATGAGCTCGCTGCTCAACATAAAAATACTTGGCTAGTGTTTGCTGTAGAAGTTGCAGCACACTTCAGAAACCCTCCACCTTCCCCAGCTCCACCTGTCTAGATCTGCTATGGGGTGATTCATGTATGCTATATGGGGTTATTTCATATATGTTACATGTGCAGCAGCAGTATTTCTTACATGTTCACAGCAGCATGTTGTGGATGTATTGACTGCTGCAGCAGCAGAAGCGTAGCAGATCTATTCCGCCAAGACCAAACACATTAACATTGTCATGTACCTTACCATGCCAATACCTTCGAGAGTCATGACAGAGCTGGTCATTGGCAAACATCTAAAATATTTGAAATTTATGTGTTGCTCGCAAGAACTGCTAATAGCAAAAGTGGCTAACCAGACAAGCTAATCAGCTAACCCCATGGATAAATATCAAATGTGGTACTTGGACACAATAACAAACACAATGCACTGACAAAGCAGTTCCAGCTCTTAAAGGTTGGCTCTCTTTCTAGAGTAAGACTGGAGCACTTGAAGGACCAGAGGTGGATGGTTTTGTCAAAGACATGATGGAGCTCGTCCAGGTAAGTGACTAAATAAATAACTGTAATAAACATCACAAGTAATCAAGTCATGAAATTTATAACAAACCTGAAACTTACATGTCTGTGACGAATTCTAAGGAAATCACTACTGCAAAATTTTTGTCCATAACCTTCAGTATTAAACATTAGCGTGTAACTTATGCTTTATAGCTTGTGCTCTAGACATGAATGTAATTATTTATTCATTGACTGATTAAAAATGTAAAAGCCTTCTACAATAGTAATATAATGCAACTAATAATTGTCACTCCGTCTCTTTCTACTGTGATTTCTCCATTTCCCTCTGTATTCCAACTCTTTCTTCTTTCTCTCAGCCCAGTATCAGAGGAGTTGATCTGGATAAACTGCGTGAGGTTCTGCTGCGCCACTGTGATGTGAATAAAGATGGGAAGATTCAGAAAAGTGAGCTGGCCCTGTGTTTGGGGGTAAAGATTAAATCACATGCACACTGAAGTTATCACTTCTACTATGAATTACTACATTTTAAACCTGAATGGGGAAGGTGAAAACATAATATGTTACTTGTGTATTGCTTGTTTCTATGTTTTAAAAATGTATTATGTTATTTAAAACGTTATTCTGAAAGTAATTTATGGAAATGTAATAACTTTAATGCTCTCGCAACAATAAAAGTTATATCTGTTAAACATGTAAAGCCAAAATAGTGGTACTCATGGACCCTCCTTTGTTCAAAGAAGCATTATTTAATTTATGCTCATCACATTGGGGAAACTTGTTCAGTTCATAGCTCAATTGTTGAATCTTTATGTTCATACAAAGATTTACACTGAATGATATATGTTTACAATATTTACAGCTCTCTCAAAAGTGTTTGAAATGTTTTTGGTTAAATTTTTAAGAAAGTGGGCACTTTATTCACTTTGATGGAAAAAAAACACCAAATATACAGTACTGGGTTATTCTAAATAGTCAAACTAAAAGGTGCTATAGAACAACAGAATGTTCTGAACACCTGATGAAACAAAGACATAAAGACATCACTGAAAGGCCACAAACACACAGAGCAGATGTCACTTTGTAAAAGCCACGTCTGGTGTATAGCACGATACTGTTAGTGTATACTTATGGCTCTGGATTATTTATATTCATTGCTGCTGTTTATTTAACAGTCATGCCATTGGCAAACAGATGCTCAAGTGCTTTGTTTTCTTGTTTTGCGTGTGTAGGGGTATTACAGTTAAACCCCATAGACAGACCAGTATGCCCAGTGAAGACAAGGAGTCAAATTTGAAGTTCATTGAGTTGACAGAGTTTACTGAAGACAGAACTGTCCAAACTTCCAAAGGCCGTAGAAACTGAGTAAGAGGAGACAGCCTCGAATTAACTTAGAATACAGAAACACTAGTACTTATAGTCATATGGATAATCAGTTGACATAATTTCTACAGGTTCTGATAGGTTAACAGTACAGATAATTTAGCAACATCTAAACATGGTATTCTGTCCCCGACACAAGTTAAAGACATTTTCTTTGGCACCCCATTTTCTATATACATATACAACTTTAAGGGTCATAAATTTAAGGGTCATTTAGAAGTCAAATTCTGGAACGACTTTTCTCTTCTGAGCTGCTGTTGAAGTCAACATGTAAACATAGAGGGAAGAGATGTCATCCAAGATTGAGCTACAGTACATCACTGGAACAGAACAATACGTTCATGCAGACAAAACCTGATCTGACAAATTTCTAATTATGATTCAGTTTAACATACAGTTGTAACAAAGGAGGCGTGACAACGGACTGGGGATCCACTTGCAGGCTTTATTAAGAGAGAGCGTGGTCAGAACAGGCAGGGTCCAGAAACAGCAAACAGTAATATCCCAGGTAGAGGCAGAAGAATAATCCACAAACAGGCAATGATCAGGGCAGACAGCAAACAATCAAAAAGTGTGCCATTCTTATAGTGGGAGACTGATGAAGTGGTGAGAGACAGGTAATTGCAATTGATGATGTGTCCAGGCAAAGGATTATGGGAAATGGAGTCCAGGGTGAATGGTAAAGGGTACAGGATGGGGTGCCTCTTCCTCTAGAGGAGCTCGTAGGCACTCCAGATAGACATTGTGACAACAGTAACCAATGGAACTGTAAACCAAGTATGCAGTTCAAAACAACAAGTACACATGGTGCATTATTGAGCTTCATGACTCTAGTCACACTTACCTTCACACGTCTTATAAAGCTGTCATTAGAATAGCAACATAAAATAAATAAGAATAAAGTTCAAACTGATTACTTTTTTCTATAAAATATAACATTTGATTATATAATGATTCAGATGATTTATTACAAAACAAATATATATTTATTCTCTGAAAGCCAGGTTAAATTAGTAAAAATGGGTCAGACCCTCATTCACCACTCAGATACCCAATACAGACATTAATTCTAAAATATATAGTCATGGCCAAAAGTTTTGGCAGTGAAATAAATTTTGTGTTTTGCAAAGTTTGCTGCTTCAGTATTTGTAGATTATTTTTCCACATGTTTCTATAGTATACTGAAAAACAATGATAAGCATATATGTTTTAAAGGCTTTTATTGGCAAAAAAATTAGTCAATATTTTCAGTGATGACCCTTGTTATTCATAACCTCTGCAGTTCGCTCTGACATACTGGATATTAGCTACTGGGCCAAGTCCTGACTGATGGCGACGAGAGCCGTGGGAACGGAGCGAGGCCGGTGGAGTAAGTGATAATTCGTGACACCTGCGCCACTCATTCAAATAATGCATCTCATAATCTTGTACTGCAGTTATATCTGATCAAATGCGCATTATTATTCTTTAGCTTGGGTTAAACAAATCCATTTTGGGATTTGGGATCCATTGCTTCAATTCCCGCGCTATATTTAAATTTAACGGCGCTCACATCTACGAAATCAAAAGATAAGCATTGCATTTTGTTAATTATCAGCTCATTTCAAGATCAAAGACCGACATTTTGGGAGTAAAATTTGCATATGTGGTTTCAACAACCAGATGCATTTACACTTGTCCAGTTTCGTCTGGAATGTGGCCCAGACCACCTCATGAAGTGGTTTGAGCAGGGGCGTGTCTACGTGGTGGCACCGGCCCCCCTGAAATCTGGCTGGCCACTCCAGGTGCTCCTCCACCAGATGTCTTGCGATAGGCTCGCGCGAGGACGAATCTCTCCAGGTGCCCCCCCTACCAGATGTCTTGTGATAGGCTCGCGCGAGGACGAATCTCTCCACTCTCACTTGTTTAGTGAGTGTACACGATGTATTATAACATACATCGTTCCGCAAATAGGTATCCGATCAGAAAAAATGCATGAAGTGACCAGGTGTAAACATGTCCTTAATGTTAGCTGGTCATTTCGTGTCAGGTGTTCGTTTTTTTGTGAAAAGTTCTTTTTTTTTGGCCAATGAAGCTTTTAGCAATTATTTAAAATGCATCTGATCACTCTACACAATAATCTAGAAACTATGTGAATCAACACCACAACAGCTTAAGCAGCAAACTTTGCAAAACACAAAATTTATATCACTGCCAAACCTTTTGGCTATGACTGTATATACAAACAGGGTTGCACAATCCCTAGTTTCTATAAAGCATAAACACAATGTTATAAAGAACTTGAAAAATAAAAAAAATAAACAGCAAGGTCAAGTCTAAAGCTTCAAAGCCTAGACTAAAGACGTTTTCTCCAAGATATCATGTGAGGTCCTGGATTCAGAAAAGCTACACCGTAGCTGATAATTGCAAGGCACATACCAGAAAATATGAGCAACAAGTTAAATGGGTCATATGACGTTGCTAAAAAGAACATTATGTTGTGTATTTGGTGTAATTCAATGTGTTTATGCAGTTTAAGATTCAAAAAACACATTATTTTCCACATAATGTACATTATTGTTTCTCCTCAATGCCCCGTCTTTCTGAAACGCGTCGATTTTTACAAAGCTCATCGTTCTAAAAAAGCGAGGTGTGCTCTGATTGGCCAGCTGTCCAGTGCGTTGTGATTGGCCGAATGCCTCAAGTGTTGTGTACTGCCTCAATACTGTGATGCCGTCTCCCAGCAGGACGAGACTCAGTCCAGCTGCTCTGCTCATGCACATCCCATCATAGGTTCTCTTTTAGCAGTTTAGTCAATGTACTGTTAGGAGTAACTGAAAATCTTCCCACATCGTGACGTAGACATGTGGGGGTGTGTTAGAATGAGCTGTTTTAGGTAGGTGTGGTTGACTCTTAACTTTTATTAAGAATAACTCTTTGGATTTGAGACTTTAGTCTTTGCAACTTTACAGATCTTATTTATGCACCAAGAGCTTGTACCACTCCAAAGAGAAAGGAAAAATTGAAATCGCATCATATGACCCCTTTAATGGCTATGAACCATTGTGGAAAAAAATGTGTAGTGCGTGTTTTAATTCAAGATTGTTTTGACAATTGCAATTCAATCCATGTGTTCTGGTTTGACAGCTGCAAGTTTATTAAAGCTTATATTTAATAAATAACACATTTAAAATTAGACCACTTTAGTAATAAAATTACACAAAAGAAATATGACAGCACCGCATCAAGGTCAAAGGGGTTCCTGATGCAATACTCAATGTTTGTGGGTTAGCAACCCACACTCTCACAGATGAGAGTTAAATCTCTTTTTGTCTGCTCATTACTCACTGTGAAGGCACTGAATTGGGTAACCACAGTCTGGACAGGAGAACGATTGGTGTTCCTCCTCTTTTGATAACTTTTTTCAACACTTCAGGGAAGTTTTTAAACACAAGTTTTTGAGGTAGTGTGAGGGGAGGACCCTAGACCAGTTCATTGACCTTGCCATCAATATTGATATTGATCAATATCCATCAATATTCGCTCTCGGAGACCACTTTGATCGAATCCTTGCGAATTAGACAACAGAATTTCTTAACAAAAGAAAAACAGATTTCACACTGGGACTCAACATGCTTCCCCTTACGAAAAAACAGTGTTAGTATTAGTAAAGTTAGTACTTTAGTAGTTAGTATACTTTTAAACTAAAAAATAGGAAAGTATATTTTCAGTTTACTTTTTATGTACTTTTTAGAAATATGATCAATAAAATGACACTTAAGTATACTTGACTTATACTTATATTTGAGTATATCTGATATTTTGTCTAAATATATTTGAGCTATACTTGTACTCCGAGAATGTTTTCATTGTTACACATCTTCTGTTCAGAACTTCCAAAACACGAGCAAAGAAGAAACCGAAAAACAGTTGCTTCCACACGTAATCTAACATGATCATCAGACATAAAACAGCACCAAAACTGTGTAACGTTATGGAATAAAATGTTGACCCATGAAGAGGTAATAACGATTGTCATGCTTTGGGGTGTTGATCAACTCCATCTATGTTTTGATTATCATTCTGAATCCAATTCATAGTCTTTTTTTAGCTTTTTGTGTAAAATGTTTTTATTTGTATGAAACTTACCACTGTCAAGCTTTGGGGTGTTGATCGACTTTATCTACGTTTTGATTATCATTCTGAATCCAATTCATAGTCTTTTTTTAGCTTTTTGTTTAAAATGTTTTTATTTTTATGAAACTTACCCACATTCAAGTGTTTATAAAAAAGAATGCACGAAGCTAGAATAAAATTTTATTGTTTTCAAGCAGATTCCCTGTTCTTCTTTTTGATGTTTTGTATGTTCAAATTTTCATATAACAAAATATATACAAATTAATAAATAGGGATGCAAAGTTCACTTAAAGAACTTACGAGTATACTTGCAGTATAAAACTACTAAACTAGTAGTTTACTGAGACTATACTTCAAAGTGTACTAAAAATGCTACAAGTATTTAATTAGTAAAGTATCAGTAAGTTCATATTTAGTATAGTTGCAGTACAAACTAAAACTAGTTGTGTACTCAAAATTTACTACTGTTATACTTGAAGCATACTTACAAGTGTACTTTTATATACTAGAAAGTGGGCCAATTTAGTCCCAAAGAGTATTGAAATAGTACACTTACATGTATACTACTAGTTAGGGCTGCCCTCTAATAGTCGACTAATCGTTAGTTGATCAGAAGAGTACGGTGGCCAGAGAGCTCAACGCGCTGCAAATGAAAAAACGCATGCAAATAGAAAAAACACCTACAAATTAAGAAAACATCTTCATCAATTTGACAACACACGTGCTGCAAATGCTCACAACACAACCAAATAAAGAAACGTGCTGCAAAAACAGAAACGCGCTGCAAATATGCACAACACAAACAAATAAAGAAAAGCGCTGCAAAAACAGAAACACGCTGCAAATACTCACAACACAACCAAATAAAGAAACGCGCTGCAAATAGGCACAGATCACATCGGAAATGTTTAAGGGAACCGCAAAGTGACAAACATGGCTGGGACATATTTATCAATGGTTGCTCTGAAAGGTGAGATTTTTGTTCATTTTAACATCCTGATCATACGATTCCTTTGCTTCTTCTTTTTTTTATTGAAATTATTAGCCTAAAAAAGCTGACGAAATACACAATTACTGTAACTGTGAAAGCATGTAAGCTGGCTAACTTACTTTACAACTTATCTTACAAAAATTAACCATATGGTTTTACTATTAAAATTAATAAATACATTTATTATGTAAAAAAATAAATAAAAAAATGTTTACTATAGTTCAATCATGGTAACCACAAATTAACCATGGATTTACTACACTAACCATAGTTTAACCATGGTATTTGTACAACTATGGTTATACAAATGGTAACCAATAAAAAAAATAAAAAAAATAAACAATTAACACATCGTTTTGTTGGCTGGATTTACTACACTAACCATAGTTTAACCATGGTATTTGTACAACTAATAAAAAAAAACAAAAAAAAAAACATAATTAACACATCGTTTTGTTGGGGTAATTTTGGCATTGTTGGGGTCCTCCCGTTGAGGTCTGTGTACTTTCGTTTCTGTATTTGGTTGTGTTGTGAGTATTTGCAGCGCGTTTCTTTATTTGTTTGTGTTGTGAGCAAAGAACTAATAACGCTAGTGATTGGGAACAATATAGGGCACTAAGGAATAAATGCACTAAAATTATTAAAAAAAAAAAGTGACTATTATCTTAGTATGATAAATAAAAATGTTAATGATCCTAGTAAATTTTGGAAGCTGATAAAATCATCAACTGGGTCTATGTTGGTCCCAGCAGCTCCCGATTTACTAAAGGTAAATAATGAAGAAATTAAGGATAAATATAATATAGCAGAAGCTTTTAATACGCATTTTACTAATATAAGTTCAATAACTTCATCTGGTTTCTCTGTAGATGCAGATGGTAAAGATAATATGGCCATCCCTTCAAGTTCTATAAGAAATGTTTTTAATTTTATACCTATTTCCCCGGTTCATAAAGCCTTGATAAGTCTTGATTGTAAAAAGTCTGCTGGCCCTGATCAAACAGAGCCTTACTTTTTAAAAATATCTGCAGACTTAATAGCGAGACCAATTGCTTCAATTTTTAATTTAAGTTTAAACAGTGGTATGATACCAAGTTCTTGGAAGTCAGCAATTATTTGGCCATTACTGAAGGGTGGAGATTCCACTGTATTGGATAATTATCGGCCTATTTCAAGATTGTCTGTTACAGCTAAAGTGTTTGAATCTATGGTAAATGAACAGTTAAAGTACTATTTGTCAGCTAATAATATTTTATGTCAAACTCAATCAGGTTTTAGACAAGGACATAGTACTATAACTGCTGCAATGTCAGTCACTAATGATATAATAACTGCATTGGATGATAAAAAATAATGTGCTGCACTTTTTATTGATTTATCGAAAGCATTTGATTCTGTGAATCATGATCTTTTGTTGCAAAGGCTTAAATGTGTAGGTTTTAGTGATATAGTGTTGAAGTGGTTCTCTGATTATTTGACTGGAAGGACTCAATGTGTGTCCATAGATAATTATGTTTCTGCTCCTTTAATAGTGAAGCCAGGTGTTCCTCAAGGATCAATTTTGGGGCCAATTGTATTCTCTATCTATATAAATGAACTTGGTAAAGGAGTTGAGCCAGCAAATGTACACTTTTATGCAGATAATACTATCATCTACACTATGGCTCCATCTTTAAAAGTGGCAATGGACTCTACAGAATGCTACAGAAGACTTCTCTTGGTAACTTAAAATTAGTGTTAAATGCTAAAAAAAAATAAATACATGATTTTTACATGGTCCAGATTATCATTAAATGATTTTATGATTCAAACTTTAAATGGTACACAGATTAAAAGGGTTGCATCTTACAAATATCTTGGCATCTGGCTCGATGATAAACTGACTTATAGTTCTCATATATCGATAGTCTTTTAAAGAAATTGAGACCAACGTTAGGTTTTTATTTTCGTTTAAAAAATGTTTCTCCTTTGTTGCTCGAAAACGTTTAGAAGAAAGTACTCTTCTATCAGTATTGGACTATGGTGATATAATTTATATGCATGCACCTCTGAATGTTTTGAAAAAATTGGATGTAGTTTATCATGCAGCTTTACGAATTGTTACTGGTACAAGTGTCCGCACACATCACTGTAATTTATATGAAATGACAAAATGGACCTAATTGCGCTTAAGGAGAAAAAAACATATGTTAATTTTTATTTTAAAAGCTTTAGTGGGTAAATTACCACAGCATATATCTAGTTTGTTGACATATTGCACAAATATTTATAATACCAGATCAACAGAAAAACTCTTACTTAAGATGCCGATTTTTCATACAGAGATAGGTCGTTCTGCTTTTTGTAAGTCTGCTCCGTATGTATGGAATGAGCTTCAAGGTACATTACATATGGAATCTGTACCATCTCTCGCTATGTTTAAAAATATTTTAAAGTCTGTTTACATAGAACAGTGTACATGTTTTAATAACTGACTAGGATTTGTATTGTTTTTAGAAAATTGTGTTTTATGTTTGTTCATTGTGTGGTGATGTGTATTTCTTTGTAACTTTGTCCTTTGCTGCCTATCTTGACCAGGACTCCCTGGTAGAAGAGATATTGTATCTCAATGGGACCTTCCTGGTTAAACAAGTAAATAAATAAATAAAATTTGCAGCGCGTTTCTTTATTTGTTTGTGTTGTGAGCATTTGCAGCACGTTTCTTTGTGTTGTGAGTATTTGCGGTGCGTTTCTTTATTTGTTTGTGCTGTGAGCAACAAATGAAATAAACCTATATAAACGTTTCTGTAGACATATTTTGTTGTATACTGGTGTGATGATCCATGTCTTAACTTACCCTTTCAACATTCTCCATGTTGTCTGGTTGTGAATTGTCTGCTGTCTGGTTGTAAACTATAATACAATCATACACTGCTGCAAAAACATGTTGCTGAAATTTTTGCTTTTTTTCATGTTTCCAATGTAAAGTAGTTAAACAATAATGTGTTTTTTGATCATTAAACTGCATAAACACATTGCATTACACCAAATACACAACATAATGTTCTTTTTAGGAACGTCATATGACCCCTTTAATTTGCTGGTGCTTATTCTATTTGCATGTGTTTTCTGAAGTTGCAGTGTGTTGAGCTCTCTCGGCCACCGTAGAAGAGGCTTGGTCGATCAAAATTTTATTAGACGCAGAAATTTTTATTTTTTTTAAATCCACAGGCAGTCTGTGACGGACAGATCATTAACGGCTAGCCTATGGTAATACAGTACATCGGGCAGGACATCCAAACGCTCGCCTATCATTCATCGGCCTCGAATATGGCGTATCATCTGAAATATGTAAGTAGCAGCAACTTTACATGGCTGCTCAATCTAATGTTAACCTAGAAAAATGTGCGCTATTCAAGTGTCTATGCGGAGTGTGGAAGCTGAACAGTAGCGCTCACTGCAGAACAGATGCGGTCACTTGCTCTTAAAATACTCCGTCATGTTTGGTCTTACAGATAAGAGTAATACATCTTTCAAATCTGTAAAGACTCTACATTTATTTGTGTGCACTCACAATAACAACAAAACATTGCACTTTTGTAAAAGAATGAAAGCAAACACAAACAGGATGCGCTTTCTGCAGTCTCGCTCTGTGAACTTGAGCGCGAAACTCTGTGTATATCTTTGCCTTACAGACATTAAACATATATCTATAGAGAGTGAAATGTCTACTTTCAAATGAACCATGGAAATTCAAATGGAAAACAAATATTCTCAGATTATGTAATTCATATGAAACATGCATACAGGCGCATCCACTACTGTGGAGATGAGTGTCTCCGACTTCATCTCTTAAACCGAAAACAAAGAAAGCACTAGTTTATCAAATTATGAAAATGTTAATGCAGTCTCCTTACTGTTTTGCCTGACAAATTCACAATCATTACTTCTGCCGGTGCGCTGTAGCAAGCTTTACGCATGCGCTTCAGCGCTTATTAGGCTATGTAGGCAATTACTCATTATAATGATTTAAATGGTTTATTAATAAACGTGCGATTAGTCGACTAATGTTTCAAATGAACGACTACTAGTCGACCACAAAAATCCTTAGTAGAGTGCAGCCCTACTACTAGTACACTGATATTTGTATATTTACTACATAAGTAAAGTTCAAGTATATTTTAAGTATACTTAATAAACTTGAAGTATACTTCTTTTTGGTAAGGGTCTCCAGTTGCATTGAACTAGTTTCACCCATTCTGTTCGGGGTTGCTGGTGTTACTGTCAACTCAGCCGCCGTTTCCAACCTCCCAACTGAATACTCTGACCTCGTCAAAGCTTTTAGTAAGTCCAAGGCCTCTTAACTTTCCCCTCACCATTGCAGCGACTGTGCTTTTTACACATTGAGGAGGAGCTGTCAAAAGGCTTCATTTGACCTTCCACTTCACCAGCAGTGGCTGGGTTCTTCTTTGTGGTCAAGAAGGATGGTGGACTCCTCCCCTGCATCGAGTACAGGGTTATGTATTTCAGTTCATTGTTAAAGTAGATGCCTCCAGCACAAGAATCAGGGCCATGTTTTCCCAACACAATGGTACACCTCCTAAACTATATCCCTGTGCCTTTTACTCCCTTAAACTTTCTCCACGCAAACAAAATTATGACATGGGAACTGAGAACTGTTGGCAATGAAGGCAGTCTTTCAATAATGGCAGCACTGGCTAGAGGGGCCAAGACACCAATTCCTTGTGTAGACACAACATCCTAATCTCAAATACTTGCATTCAACAAAAGGTTAAATCAGCCTGTATGATTCCAGTGTCTAGAACCACATTCTGAAACCCATCATCCCCACTTCCTTGATCCTAGCTCCAGTTCAGTGGGACATCCACTCCCCATCCCTCGTCCCACATTGCCATTAGCTTTGTCACCGACCTCCCTGTTTCCCAAGGTAACACTACAATATTAACTGATCGATCGATTCTCCAAAGCATATTGACTGATTCCTAGTGTATCGGCCATGTCTTGATTTGAAGTTATGGAAGACATTTATGGATTTATTTCATATAATTTATTATTTTTACATTCATATCATTCCTTCTGCCTTTTGTCATTGATGTAAAATTTAATTAATGGTCTAAGGCGGGATGGGCAACTTTGATAGTGACGAGGGCCAGCACATTTTCTTTTTTATACCAAGGGGCCATACTACTAATCCACATCCACACACCTTTTACACCATCTTACTCAATTTCTTTTTTTATTGACGGAAATCAAAGTATAATTAATGCAATTTGTTTTTAAAGATTGTATTAACAATAAAACGTGCAGTTATGCTAATTCAAATGGGAAACTTTGTTGTCAGTTGACAAGCAGGGTTATCCCAACAAGCAAATGTAAACATCTCAATTGCATTGTCTGTAAATTTCTAACAAACAAATGTACAGAGGTCCTAGTTTTGATTAGGAGTCTACAGAACATTCTCAACACAGCCTAAGAGGACAGTTAAAAACTGCTTATTCCAACAATTGTTATTCCAAATGGTACCATAATATAAGAGGGTATCTGCAGATCTTATCTATGCACAATCAGTTTGTAACACTCCAAAGAGAAAGGAAAACTTGAAATCGCATCATATGACCCCTTTAAAACCAAATTTAAGACTTTTTAAGACCTGCACAAATAAAATAATAGCTACCATATTAGCATAGTAAAGAAATGTCTATGGCAGGGGTGTCAAACTAAGTTCCTGGAGGGCCGCAGCCCTGCAGAGTTTAGTTCCAACACACATACCATGTAGTTTTCAAATAAGTCTAAGGCCATGTCCACATGTACATGGGTATTTTTATAAACTGAGTTTTTCCTTCTTCCGTTTAAAAAAAAATCTCCATCCACATGAAAACGCAAACGCATGCTATGAAGCACTGTCAAGAGCATGCCAAACCAACAGGTGGCGATATAATCTCAACCGTAAAGCCATGTTGGCCAATCAGAAGCCTGAAAAAGTCTCCAGTAGGTGGAGATAACAGCACAGGCGCCGACGTCACAAGCCAAAAATGCCGGTTTCGCTGTCTACACGATAACACTGCAACCGGAGTTTTTGAAAATCTTCACTCTGGCAGGCGTTTTCAAAAATGTTCGGTTTCAGTGAACTGGTGCTGCGTTTGCGTGTGGATGAAGGGCCTAAAAATAACCGCGTTCGTGTGGACAGGGCCTAAAGCAGTGGTGCCCAACTCTGTTCCTGGAGATCTACCTTCCTGCAAAGTTCAGCTCGAACCCTGATCAAACGCGGCTTAACCAGCTAATTAAGATCTTCAGGGGCACTTGATAATTACAGGCAGGTGTGCTAAAGCAGGGTTGGAACTGAGCTAGTAGGTAGATCTCCAGGAACAGGGTTGAGCACCACTGGTCTAAAGGACCTGATTAGCTGGATCAGGTGTGTTTAATTAGGGTTGGAGCTAAACTCTGCAGGGCTGCGGCCCTCTAGGAATTGAGTCTGACACCCCTGGTCTATGGTAACATTAAACTGTATGACTAAAATAAAAAAAAAAGTTTTTATAAAATGACAAACTTCACATTTCAGACTTTAAAAATGTACAACAAAAAAAAAAACATTTAGTCAAAATTACAAATTATTAGATTAAAAAAATTATCAATCAATAATTTTATGAATTAAATAACATGTAAATATAGCTTAGCGTCTTAATTGTTTAGATTTTTATAATGCATTAGCTTCTTGTCAATCCACTGGTTCACATTTACAATTACATATTTGCTGTGAAAAATATGGGTAGATTTTTGTAGTGGTCTGAACAAAAACAGCAGATGAACTAATTGAAAAGGCAAATTGATTCTCTGCCACCAATTGGCCATAGTTCTTTGTGAACAGTGGTGTAATGGCGATTTAAATTAAAATCTTTCATTCGAGATTACGTTTCCAAACAATTCAAACATACGGGTATCCCCATGTTTAACATCTTGACTGGAAAATACAATTTTCATTGTCAATTTTTCTTTAATTTTTGCTAGTGTTAGTGAATGTTGACATTAGAATGCACCAAGGTTATTTTCGTAAATGAAAACTAAAACTAAGACTAAAAAATTGGTGAAAAAACAATTTTGTAACTGAAATAAAATAAAAACATCAAAATAATTGAAAAACTAAAACGAAACTAAACTAACAACAGTTATTGAAAAACTAACTGAAATAAAATCATAATTATTAAAAAGAAATAATCGTGTTCGTAATCAT
Organism: Sinocyclocheilus anshuiensis; assembly: GCF_001515605.1. NCBI lineage: Eukaryota > Metazoa > Chordata > Actinopteri > Cypriniformes > Cyprinidae > Sinocyclocheilus > Sinocyclocheilus anshuiensis. The sequence goes on along the minus strand of NW_015551137.1, from coordinate 51,136 downwards.
TATGTTCTCACCCCTTGGCGAAAAAATATACGAGCTGTGTGGAGGTTTAGGGAAATTTTAGCCTATCTGTAATTGTGCATCACGCACATGGGGTTATCTGATGGAGAGAGGCAAAGCAGTTTAAAGCCTGCACGGATCCTGTTTGGTAAACGTGCACCAGCAGTACTTAAAGGGGTCATATGATGCAATTTCATTTTTTCCTCTCTCTTTGGAGTGTTACAAGCTCTTGGTGCATAAAGAAGATCTGTAAATTTGCAAAGACTAAAGTCTCAAATCCAAAGAGATATTCTTTATAAAAGTTAAGAGTCAGCCACACCTACCTAAAACGGCTCGTTCGAACACGCCCCCACATATCTACCTCACTATGTGGGAAGATTTGCATAACGCCGCCCAAATGTTCACGCAAAGAAAGAAGGCGTAACTTTTATTCTCGCTGTAGTATTGTTGTTGCCGCTCCGCCATGTCGTGAAGACACTGTGTGCTTCGTTGTGAAAGCGAAACTACTTTGTTTGGTCTTCCAAAAAAGGACGATATCCGCTTCGTCATGCCTAGAGCTGATCCGTGCTGGTCGCTGAGGAAATACATCAACTTAGTGCTGTGGATCACCGGGACCCGAACCGCACTCGCATTAAATCTATTACATCAGGTAAGCAAGATTATTTATTTTATCATGTAACACAAGCAATCAAACCAACATTAGTCATTCTAAGTTGGTGCTTTGAAGAAAAACAGACATGCAGCGCAACATGATAATTAACAGAAAAAAAAGATGAGAACGCGCATCCTTTCTGTAAATAACACAAAACTTTTGCCTATAGCATCTTGTGATCACTCTACCAGGTAGGCTACTTGAACAAATTTGCATTGGCTAAATCACATCATACACATGCTTATAATTCTTCATAAATGAAAAAAACATTCAAATACAAGCCTTTACTGTTAAATGCGGTTGCTGTTATTATTGAATTTCATTAGTCCCAGTTTTGATGATGCACGGCTGTTCACGGAAAAGTGAGCAAGACACCACAGTTTGCACGGCTGTTCACAGAAAATTGAGCAAGACACCACAGTTACAGTATCATGATTATGGTTAAATAAGAAAAGACATATAACCAAATCAGGCTACATTTATTTTCATACTAAATATCTCAACACACATCATTGGATATGACATTAAGTGCAACTTTCATTTAACTAAAAAAAAAGGCTTGACTGCTTTCTTTGGCGCGTATTTGTATACTTTTACTATCTAATTAATCTCAGCATGAATTAATTTTGTGTCGCTATATGTTTGCCTCATTAAGGTTAAATTATGCCTACGTCTTTCTTTGGCCTGCGCTCTGGAAGTGATCTGTTAATTCTGCTGAACTTTAATTAAAACTGAAACTAAACTATATAAAAACGAAAAAAAAGTGTTTACAAAATAAAAACTAAACTAAAACTAACAAAAATATGAATGAAACTAATAAAAACTAAACTGAATTTTATAACAAATTTGAAAACGATATTAAAATAAAAGGAATTTAAAAATTCAAAACTATAATAACCTTGGAATGCACATTCTACTATGCTGTAATTAACACGGCAAGCGGCTGGAAACTAGTGACCTCTCCTGGTTGGAGATAGTATTAACATCATTAACAGTAAGCAATCTTTTCCATGACTTACTTTTCAAATGTTTTAAAATTGATCAATCGAGTATAATACGATCCAACGGGCGCTACTAAAAGACGTATGCAGCCCGCGGGCTGCCAGTTGCCCATTCCTGGTCTAATGTCAGAAGGTAGTATTTCACAATCAGTTATTTTCAGGTCAAGCGCTTCCCTGGCAGCCTTGTCCACTTTCGCATTACCAGTCAGCCCAATGTGACTTGGAAAAAAGACAATATTAACATTTTCCTTCTTTAAAAGATCTAATTTAATTCAAATATCAACAATTATGGGGTGGTCAGTCTTTATGGATTTAAGAGCTTGAAGACAAGACCTTGAGTCACAAGCAATAAAAAAAGTTTCATTCTTGACCTTTCTCAAATTTTCCAGAATCAGGAGTAATGCTCGAGCCTCAGCTGTGAAGATACAGCTTTGGTCCAGAATTTGAATACCATATTGTTGATCTCCTATCATTGCTGCTGCTGATACACTGTCATTGGTCTTTGATCCATCCATAAATGCAGTTCTGTCATGACAACTCTCGGAGGGATTGGCATGGTAATGTACATCAGCTGTGCCATGTGATGATGTCATTATGTCATATTGAGTTAAATCTATTGTACTGCGCCATCTAGCATACCATAGTGCTGCTTCCGTTTGTTGTGACTGGTTTCCAGGGCTGCCCTTGCATGGTTATGTGCCTCTTGCAGTGTCAATCTTAAGCTCTCGGGATAAGGGATACCCCAATGTACTCCCAAGGTTTTTGGGGCCGAATTGGGACCATTAGACCGGCAGGTTTTCTCTGACTTGGTTTTGTTAGTTGGCAAACTGTGCAAGAGGTTACATTTTTCTTCACCTCAGATGCCATTTTAGGCCAGAAAACCCGAGTTTCAGTCGGGCCAAGGTCTTGGTTAGTTGGGTGATCATGGTAATACCTCAACAAGGTACCTTTGAGAGACGTAGGAGCATACAGCTTTAAACATTTCAAAGGGTGGATGCCACAAGCAGGTTTGGGATCGTTAAAGTACAACAGGCCATCATGAATGGAATATTGAGAGCAATCATCCCCGTCACTACCCTGTTGGAGCTCTGCCTCCATTTTACGGAGGAGATCACCTGAGATTGGATCTTCAAGTTGTAGTTGTCTGACATGAGATCGATCCGTAAGAGTTACTGAAGATAGCGTACGGAGATCCAGACCACCAATCACAGCGTAGTCAGGAAGGAGGTCCATTGGTGACACATCATCTGCTAGAGGATTCCTCGACAGCGCATCAGGCACTTTGTTTCGAGATCCAGGCTTGTGGACAACATCGAAATCGAAGTCCTGAAGGCGGAGAGACCAACGAGCAAGGCGGCCAGTGGGGTTGGGACGGGACATCAACCACTTGAGTCCACTGTGGTCAGTTAAGATTGTGACATGGAGACCCTCAATGTAAGGCCTAAAGTGCTCAAGGGCCCAAATGACGGCCAGACACTCTTTTTCGGGTGTGGAATAAGGTTTCTTCGATTTATGCAGGGCCCGACTAGCATATGCCACAGCAACCTCTCTGCCATGCAGATCTCTCTGCATCAGCGCAGCTCCTAGTCCCGCGTCACAGGCATCGGCATGAACAAAAAAAGTTAGAGAGAAGTCAGGAAAACTTAGCACAGGTGCCGAAGTTAATTTTTGTCTTAGAAGGTCCATGGCATCTTGGCAGGCACTGTCCCATACAAAAGGAGCATCATTTTTAGTGAGCGCGAACAATGGTTCAGCGTGGCGGGCGTAGTCCTGTATGAACCGACAGTAATAGACTGATAGGCCCAAAAACTGCCTCACTTGCTTCACATTGACAGGAGTTTTAAAGTCCATACCAGCCTTCACTTTGTCCTGGTCCGGCAGGACGCCACGTGGACAGACACGGTACCCCAAGAAGGTGAGCTCTCTGTGACAAAACTGGCATTTGACCAGTTTAATGGTCAACCCGGCAGACTTGAGCCGTGAAAGGACTTCCCTGAGGTAATCGAGATGTTGCTTGAAAGTGGGCGAACTCTTTCTCGGGTGTGGAATAAGGTTTCTCCGATTTATGCAGGGCCCGACTAGCATATGCCACAGCAACCTCTCTGCCATGCAGATCTCTCTGCATCAGCACAGCTCCTAGTCCCGCGTCACAGACATCGGCATGAACAAAAAAAGGTAGAGAGAAGTCAGGAAAGCTTAGCACAGGTGCCGAAGTTAATTTTTGTCTTAGAAGGTCCATGGCATCTTGGCAGGCACTGTCCCATACAAAAGGAGCATCATTTTTAGTGAGCGCGAACAATGGTTCAGCGTGGCGGGCGTAGTCCTGTATGAACCGACAGTAATAGACTGATAGGCCCAAAAACTGCCTCACTTGCTTCACATTGACAGGAGTTTTAAAGTCCATAACAGCCTTCACTTTGTCCTGGTTCGGCAGGACGCCACTTGGACAGACACGGTACCCCAAAAAGGTGAGCTCACTGCGACAAAACTGGCATTTGACCAGTTTAATGGTCAATCCGGCAGACTTGAGCCATGAAAGGACTTCCCTGAGGTCATCGAGATGTTGCTTGAAAGTGGGCGAAGCCACAACAATGTCGTCCAAGTAGACTGCACAGCACCTATAAATAAGACCAGCTAGGACACTATTCATTAGTCTTTGAAAGGTTGCTGGTGCATTGCACAGACCAAATGGAAGCACACGGAACTGAAATAGTCCACAATGTGAAACAAAAGCAGTCTTAGATTTCGAGTCTTCTGCCATGGAGACCTGCCAGTATCCCCGAGCAAGGTCGATTGTGGTCAAAAATTTCCCTCTGGAAAGGAAGTCAAGGGACTCATCGACTCTTGGTAATGGGTAAGAGTCCTTCACGGTAAGCTGATTCAACCCACGATAGTCCACACAAAATAGTGGTTCACCACAAGGTTTCTGAACAATCACAACGGGGGTGGCCCAAGGGCCTGTTGCAGGTTCAATGATGCCGTCGTTCAACATTTTTCCTATTTGATCCTCAATCAAATGCTTTTTAGCTGGGGCGGTTCGATAAGGGGGAAGGTGGATTGGCTTGGCATTCCCCGTGTCTATGGAGTGCTCAGTTAGTGATGTGCGACCCAGGTGACCATCAAAGAGGTCAGAAAAACTTTAAAGTAGCTCTGACAACTGTTCCTTCTCAGCATTACTCAGACATGCTTCCTCAACCTTTTCTCGAAGTGCGGAAGATAGGACTTCCATAAATAACAAACTGCTTTCCAACTCCTAGCATCAGTTAAATCAAGGGAGGTTCTGTAAACATTGACCGATTGTAGCCAATCCTCAGGGCTAACGTGTCCGTCTCCCGCAAACACAGGTGGTTCAAGCCTTGACTGGTACAGTACAGATGCAAGGATTCTGCTAGTATTACTCACATCAGAAGAATTGGGCTGTGGTGAAAAAGTCACGTTTCTATGGGAAACATTATTAGTGGTCATACCTTGTAATGGCACTTGGCCTAGAGGAATACGGCTGTGTGGTGTAGAGCTGGCCATAGGAGGTAGCGGCGCATGTGGCGCTGCAGATGTGTCGAAATCAGGAGGACCAAAACGTTTTAATATACTCTGCTGCAACTGGAGAGAGTCGTTGAGGCACTGTTGCAACACAGATACTTCAGCTTGTAGGAGTTCCACTTGAGTCTCCAGGCTCACTCGCTTTGGTAACTTTTGTCTCTGTCTGGGGACAGAATCTGGTAATGTGTAGGTCAAGTCGGTGTTAAGGTCTGGGTGAGAAGCCATCACAGTAAATGCGCATTTACATAAACAGCAATATAGCAATTGTAAAAATTCTAAATGTAACCCAGAAAAATACAACCTGCTATTAAAATGCACACACCATCAATAAAATCTTTAACAAAATTCAACCATATCACATCAACAGTCCCTTTGAGTTAGTAATAGTAGTAAAACCACACACTTTTCCACTGTCTCTTTTATGTGAGCTTTGTGTTTTTACCTCAAAAGACCCAGAGCAAGAGAATGTTGCTTTAAATTAAATGAATTGTTTTTTAAGTTACTCGACCATGCAAATATGTCCAGAGTTAGAAACTACTCTTCAGTCCAGCATAAATAAATTCAGTTCACGATGAAGAAAAACTGTTCCAACAGGTGAATTGTTTCCTCAAAATGTTCAAAACTCAGTTCCAATGCACAAAAATGAACCCCGAATCGGCTTTGAAAAGAAAAATCTTTGCAGTTCGCTTCTGCAGTCAAGTTCAATGCACACACACACACACACACAAAAATCCATGCTGAAATATCCCAGGAAGGTTATAAACAAAATGTCAGTCTACGCTTGGGAAACAGGCCAGGAAAAATTTGCAATTAGATCACTCCCTCAAAAAGCAAACTAATACTTCCAAAATCAAATTATCTCATTCAAAAAAAACGTCACCATCAGCTTGTGATCGATGTCAAAATGTCCCGTGAAGCACAAAGTCTAAATATTTCAAATTAATCCGATGTCCTCGTCATATAAAAAAAAACGTTGCGTCATCCACTCAAGCAGAAATACAGGCGTTCCCCGCACACATGGCACCCAGCGTTAGCAAGCTAATCTCACCAGCTTCCACGATGCCGATTGAACACTCTCACAGCTCCCCAACTCCCATAGTTTTAGGGTTTCATCGACGTAGATTCCACATAGATGACGGATCCAGCTTCAGTTGTTCGGGCACCAGTTGTAACGCTTTGACTCGGATAACTCGTTAATAAATCCACGAAATGAAAGAGATGGAAAACGAAGAGTTGGTGTCCCACACATTTAATGGCTGGTAAACGGCAAGGCGCTCCTCTCATACATGAGAGATTAACTCTTTCTTAGTGTTACAAATAAACGTCAAGACAAAATAATAACAAGAAGGCAGAGCGAACTTATCATCCATAGTGGTTCTCATTACACAGTCACGTAGTCCTTCTACGTCATCACCACATAGCGTGTGTTATAAGTTAAGTGATCAGTCTCTTAAAGGGCACACCGCACTATAATGTGATGCATGCAAAAACATAGGTTTGGCCGTTACAAAGACCTCTGCCATTCGCCCTGGCATGCTGTCAATCAACTTCTGGGCCACATCCTGATTGATGGCAGCCCATTCTTGCATAATCAATGCTTTGAGTTTGTCAGAATTTGTGGGTTTTTGACCACAAGTTCTCAATGGGATTAAAGTCTGGGGAGTTTCCTGGCCATGGACCCAAAATTTTGTTGTTTTGTTCCCTAAGCCACTTAATTATCACTTTTAATGGCAAGGTGCTCCATCATGCTGGAAAAGGTCGGGATGCTTTACTGTTGGCATGACACAGGACTGATGGTAGTGCTCACCTTTTCTTCTCCGGACAAGCTATTTTCCAGATGCCCCAAACAATCGGAAAGGGGATTCATCAGGGAAAATGACTTAACCCCAGTCCTCAGCAGTCCAATCCCTGTACCTTTTGCAGAATATCAGTCTGTCCCTGATGTTTTTCCTGGAGAGAAGTGGCTTCATTGCTGCCCTTTTTGACACCAGGCCATCCTCCAAAAGTCTTCGCCTCACTGTGCGTGCAGATGCACTCTCACCTGCCTGCTACCATTCCTGAGCAAGCTCTGCACTGGTGATGACCTGATCCTGCAGCTGAATCAACTTTAGGAGATGATCCTGGTGCTTGCTGGACTTTCTTGAGCACCCTGAAGCCTTCTTCACAGCAATTGAACCTCTCTCCTTGAAGTTCATGTTTCGATAAATGGTTTATTTAGGGGCAATCTTACAGCAACATCCTGCAAATTGCAATATACAAATTGCCATCATAAAAACTGAGGCAGCAGACTTTGTAAAAATTAATATTTGTGTCATTCTCAACATTTTTGGCCACGGCTGTATATTTAAATCCTTTTTTGTGCATAATGTATAGCACAGCAGTGGTTCCCAAACTTTTTACAGTGGCATACATCCTTCTGTATACCCCCTCTTTTCCACTTGGACTGCAGGAACACCTTTTCCATTAAAGGGGGGGTCTAATGCTATTTCATGCATTTTGAGTTATTTACACTGTTAAAGAGTTGGATTCTCATGCTAAACATGGCCAAAGTTTCAAAAAATGGTATGAATGTAGAATGTATTTTTGACACAGAGTATTTCTGTGTCAATATACTCCTTCCGGTTGGTTTTCGGAGAGTTTTTTTCGAGCTTGGCTCTTCGTGACGTAATGAAGGGTGGAACTCCTTATATGGGCATTTCTCCCGGAAGAGCGCGCCCACACACAAACAACGACCAGAGCGAGAGCAAGAGCCAGTTTTGCCAGATTGGGCGGTTTTGAATTTGATTGTGCGGGTACAAATTGGCTTGGTAGGGTGGACAAAATTTGGGCGGGTTTGAGATCAGTTTGGCGGTTTTGAAAAAATGTGCATTTTATAGGCTAATTATTTAACAAAACCCAAGTGTGCACATACGCCATTCAATTAGTCATCGTGATGTAACTAAACACGCCCACTCGTGTTTGTGTTGACGTTGGCGACGACTCACGAGCCCGCGCTTAGCCAATCACGAGTGATAGCAGCTGCAGCCAGCATTCAGTGGGAAATATAAGGAATCAAGATGCCGAAGTGGGCAAAACATAAAAAAAGTTACAGAAAGGAGTGGGAGAGTGATTCGAACCTGAAGTCCATGTCAGACCATGCCGAAACTAAGAAGCACAAGATGCGGTGCCTGCCCACAGTTAAGCCGTTTACAGTGAGTAAAGCTAACTTAAGTACTATTTTTGACGACCAGAAGCGACGTGAACTCCGCATAGCAACATACGTTGCTTGCCACACATCAGTTAATACCATGGATGAATTATCGGACATACTAAAGGATGAGACCGGAGCGTTCCAGATGCACAGAACCAAATGTTCGGCTGTCATTAAGTCAGTTCTGGCGCCATATTTTAGAGATGAACTTCGACAGGACATTGGTAACTCTTCTAACTCCCTTTACTTGAACGAAAAACAACCGACATTTCTGTAAACAAGTTACTTTGCATATGCATAAAATATCGTTCAAAGAAACACAATCGGTTTGTGAGCACTTACTTGGGACTGGTCGAACTTTTGGATGCTGACGCTAATAGGATTGTGGATGCCATCATTGGCTTTTCTGCAAGCCAATGCACTGGACATAGCAAATATGGTTGGCGTAGCAACAGATGGAGCAAGCGTCATGGTGGGGAGACAACATTCAGTGTATACGCTGCTTAAGCAGACACAGCCTAATTTACAGTTAATCAAATGTGTATGCCATTCTCTGGACATTGTAGCTCAAAAGGCAATGCAGCAGCTCCCTAGAAATATTGAATACATGATCAGGGAGACTTATAGCTGGTTTGCGCATTCATCTAAGCACCAAAATGACTACTGAACTCTTTATGAGACTGTTAACAACGGAGGTTGTCCTTTGAAAATGCTTTCTCCAAGTTCCACCCGCTGGTTAGTGACAGCAGATTGCATTGACAGAATTCTCGATCAAGAACATGCACTTGCTTTACATTTCAGTGTGGCAGCAAGCTCTGAACACTGCTAAGCAGCACGGCTTCTGAGTGAAATGTACAAGGACAAGACCAACAGCCTTTACCTGCATTTTCTTCGTCCTTTACTGCTGGAAATAAAGGCTGTCAACAAATGATTTCAGTTAGAGACCAGTGATAGACTTGCAGTTTTCCAGGTCCTCAACCGGCTGTACATGTCAACACTGAGACGTATAATTAAGCCGAGCGTTTTCCGAATGAATAATGAACAACAACTCAGAGACTTAGATCTAAAATACTCTAGTATATACCTCTCACCTAAAGATGCTGACCTGGGGACCACATTCAATCAGAAGTTGGAGGCAAGCACCCTGTCACCGGAGAAAAAGCAGGTGGTCTTAACACGCTGTATAGACCTCTTAAAAGAACTCCTGACCCAGTATCAAATGCGTTTGCCTGCATCCATGGAGCTGCTGTGGAAGCTGGAACTCCTATGTCCCGTTTCTGTTCTGTCAAACAAGTCACCGTTTCGTGAGTTGCCTAAGGAGTTCTTTTCAGGCTCACCAGATTTACTTGAGACTCAGTGGAGAAATGTTGCCTCAGCAGGGTTCTCACCTCACTTAACTATAGATGCATTTTGGTTGGAGGTAGAATCTTTTCAAGATGCTGGAGGAAACCACTGCTTTCAGGATTTAGCACTTGGTGCAATTAAAATCCTTACCCCCCCATATCCAACGCTCCCGTTGAAAGAGCATTTTCGCAAGTCTCACTGCTTAAAGATGACACCAGAAATAGAATGGGATTGCCGCTCCTTTCAAGTTTAATGGATGTGCGCTCAGGGCTCGCACAGAATGGATGGACATCGGCTACATTCCATCCTCCCCAGCAGCTGGTGGGGAAGTTTGACTCATCTATGTACTAGACAGCTCAGCCAGACTGTATATAGTTCAAAAAAGTTGCATTCAGATGTTCATCTGTGTTCTTCAGCATCCTGTCAAGTTACAACCAACAGCCTGTTCCTGTTCGGCATTTAAAGGTAGGCCTAAGATCTCTCGCTAAATCCTGTCTGTCTTTCTCCCTCTCACTCACGCACATTTATCAGGAGTGAAATATTAATAATAATAATTAAAATAATAAATAATATCATTTAAATACACATTGTTAAATTTGTTATGAACGAATTGGGTATTATCTTACAATTTAAATTTATTCTGTAAAAGTGCATTGTGTGTGGGGGGGGCATAGATGTGAATGGGTTATGTTGTGGTTCTGTTACTGCTTGTTTTTGTCGCTAGCTACAGTATAGTACATTACGTGTGGCAGTTAAAATAACTAGGCTAAATATTGATCAAATTGAAACAAATATTAATCAAATATTTTGGGCGGTTTTGTGCACGTTTGGGCAGGTTTTGGACAGTTTTTGGTCTGGAAACCATCAACTCTATCTGGCAACACTGGCAAGAGCGCACCCATCAACGCGCTTTATTCGGCTGCATTAACGGGACTCACTCGAGAAGAATGTCTCCAAAGAAGTGTGTTTTTGGCTGTAAGAGAAAAATAACCTTGTTCAGTTTACCAAAGGACCCAGCGTTCGTGAAAAGTGGATGCAGTTTGTTTTTCCCGGGGCAGCAACGGAGTTTCACAAATGTGTTTGTTGACGAACGTTTTTATAAACAAGGCTCAGTTTGGCGCTGGATTTGCACATCGTTTGATACTGAAGGATGGAGCGGTCCCAGCTATAAAAGATCCCGGTCATGATTCAGAACTGCAGACGGTAAGTGAAACGGCATCAAATGTCTGTGTTTTGTTGGCAATCGGGCAAGTGCTCATCACTCTTTAGCTCCACTCACGGCGCGCCTCCAGGAGCTCGGCTGTTTTCGGAGAGAATCGGAAAGCTGTATATTTCTTTTATAAATATGATAAAACTAAAGAATCTTTGGAGCTATGAACGATGCTATACTTATAGGTACTCAACATCAACATGAGATTGGGTAAAACTGTGTTATGTCCCCTTTTTAAGGGACAATATTTGTACCCTAAATTGCATTTTTAAACTTTATAAAGTCAACATTTTTATAATCCTATTAAACATCATGTTCATAATAAATAAAGGAATAAATTAATCTAAGTCAGTAATTTAAATGAAATTAAATTATTTGTATCTTTAGTTTTTACAATACAAGATCTGGATAATGAAGATGCCTTGCAGATCCAAGAAGACATCACTTACCATCACAATCCCATGGTGGGGTTTGTCATTGAGGAAACAGAAGCACTTATACCCCTTTTCCACCAAAGCATTTTGAGTGCTGGTTCAGAGCCAGAGCTAGTTTCAAATCAGTTCTTTGTCTTTCGACACACAAAGCACCAGCTCCGAACCAGGAAAAGTGGTTCGTAAGCACCAAAACATTGCTGGGCTAGAGAACCGCTTGTGTCAGGGGCTGGGGTGGGGTTGCCGTGACCAACAAATACTTTTGACCGCCATATTTAAAATAACAGCTAAACACAAAAACGTTGGATTCGCTGTGTTTGGATGCCAATGTAGGTTCTTAAAGCCATGAACATCAATAGCAACACAACGGCCACCATTGTTGATGGTGTTTAGGCTTGTTCAGGATGCAGTGGCGCCTCGGTATCACCCGGCGCCGATGTATCCCGAACAAGCCTAAACACCATCATCAATTGTGGATGTTGCGTTGCTATTGTGTGAGGCACGTTTTATTATGGATGCGTACGCTTTATTTGACATGTTTAGGACTGTTGAACCGAAACACCCACCGCAATGATAACACTTGGAATAGCCAGGACAATTTTTAATATAACTCCGATTGGATTCATCTGAAAGAAGAAAGTCATATACACCTAGGATGCCTCGAGGTTGAGTAAAACACAGCCTAATTTTCATTTTTGGGTGAAAACTCGTCGTGGCATTCAGCGCAGAAACAGCTCTCTCATGCACGCTCCATGTGTTGTCATATTAAATATTGTTACAGTTATGTTTATAGAAATGAACTGACAGCGCGAAAGCTCGTTCATCAGATTTGAATTCTCCGCTGTAAGATAACCATTCTCATGAATAATACTGAGAAAAGCTCCGAAAATGGATGACGTAGACGCGTACTCTCCAGCCACGGCAGCCAATCACCACTGCAAATTAACGCATATACGTCACTTTTTGTGACGTTGGTTCAACTTTTCTTTTTGAACCGGAAGAACGAAATTGCTCCAAAAATGTTTTTAAAAATAACCACTTTTCCCTTAATAATAGACATAATGAGTGCTATTGTTGTTTTCACTGATGTGCAACCTGTTCATATATGTTAACATCTCAAAAAAATATGTTTTGTGTGTGACCATAAAAAATATGGTCAGTAAGGACCAGCAACTGTTTGTTTACCAACATTCTTCAAAATATCTTCTTTTGTGTTCAACAGAAGAAAGAAACTCAATATATGTTTGGAACAAGCAGAGGATGAGTAAATGATAACAGAATTTTCATTTTTGGGTGCACTATCCTTTATTAAGTACATTCCTTTTATTTCTTTAATTCTTTAATAATTTTACTGTCATGTTCGTGCAATGCAGATATTTATACAGTAATCACAACAGATGTAGGATATGTAATACCCAACCCTAAGCAATGTCGTCACTCCTTTCTGCTGAAACTGAAATTTACGGAATTACATTTTTTTTTTATACCACGCGGTCAAATATTTCTATGAGGAGGCATATTGCTTCACAAATGTATTGAACAAAGTCATGTTTGTGTTAAAAGACACTGATGTGAGATGTTTAAGTACGTCTTGCATGTGATGCAAACTGGCAAAAATGCCAGAGGAAACGCTGAAAGTATGAGAAAAGTTTGTGTTTTCCTTCTTGGTTCAGGTGAAGTCCGTCGTGTTTATATAGGTTTTGAATTACTTTTCCATTTTTGAGAAATGCCTTTTTAGTGTTCAGAAATAGAATGTTTCTTGTTTGTGAAGACCAGTGTTGAAGCAAGCTGTTGCATTGTTTGGTTGTAGTTTTGACTGTAGAGTCGTCTTTCACTTGTGGTAAAATAGCGCTGATTGCGAAATACAGGATGTGTGAATTAACTTGTGAGATTCTTGATATGAGAGTTTTCATTCTCTGGACGACAGTCGATGCAGACGCTCTGCTTGTGATGTCGTTTGTTCCCATGTGGAGAATCACTATTGTGTAGTTGTGCAGTTTCTCAAAGTGTTTCACGTGTTGTTGAACGGATCTCACAAGAGTCGTGTCTGGATGAACCCAGCATTGTGCGTTTGGAAAGTAGTGCTCAATATCCCAACACGCCGAGTCTGTGAGGAAGCAGACCTGAAGACCTGGAGGAGACCACAAATACTAGTTTTTACTGTGTTCAGAATGAATTATGGGTGCATTGCATGTTTATTGACATGTATTAGTTGTTTACCTTTTGGTACGATGAATGTTCTTTTGTTGATTGTAGTTCTTATTGAGATTTTATCTAAAGTGACATGAAGGCATGTTAATATGTTAGTACACTAATATTTAGTTTGTAAACGGTTTCTGGTGCTCTAAAGTATATTCAGTATTGTTATTGTAGCTTTTTAATGCGCACTAACCATCTGTTTGTTCCTCAGTATCTTCTTTTTTCACTCTGAATGCTTCTTCAATCTTCACGTCCTCACTCTCCACTTTTATTCTATGATTCATTGGAAAACTCCTCATTATTTGAAAATAATTTTCTTTGGAAATAAAAATCTAACCTGTTGGTTCCTCAGTATATTCTTGTTTGACTCTGAATGCTTCTTCAATCTTCATGTCTTCACTCTCCTCTTTAATAAATGCCATCTTTATAATAGTGTGTCACGTGGATCCCAGTTGCTTTACCAGGAGTTTTTCCTGTTTAAGATGAGAATAATTAACATAATATAAAAATAAAACAAAATACAAAATTCGTCCGTGACTTTACATTTTTGATGCAGGTGTGTGAATGTGTTTTGCACCATATTCACTGCAACAATTGTAGCAAAACATGTGAGCGTACGAGTTTCTTGATTTGTGCACCTGCAGTGAAGGATTCGAGAAGGTGTAACTATTGTGTTGTGTTTGTGGGAGAGAACAAAAACTACAAGTTTGCAACTTTTGTCATTTCAAAGATATAGAATCAGAAAGTGAAAGAAGGTCCACTGTTCACGGTGCAAATCCGAATCAAAAAGAACATTTTGAGTCACCCACTTAGCTTTGGAGAGAAGACTACAATTAAAATAACAAAACTTTTTTCAGCCGAATCGCAGATGCAGGAGCGCGACGCAGCCTTATGATGTCGCGTCGTCAGACCAAAATAAAAGTCTTTTCCACGCTAAAAAAATAATGCATCGCATTGATGGTGGGTTTAAAACTATGAGTGGCTTCAAATTAAATCGTTAAAATAATTTCTAAATGTGTCAATATTATAAAGAAGTGACTCATTAAGCTTGCAGGCTTTCACAAACTGGTACTTTATTTGAACTTTAATAGAAACCGATTTACATATGCTGTTTTTTTCAACAGGGTGGTTAAGTGCAGCGTGTCCAATTCTAAAACGAGACATTATGCTGTCTTCCCATCTATTCTCCTTTCACTACAAACTAGTCTCTGAATATCATTATTATATTCAGCCTCTATCAAACACAAGGTAACTATCACTTTATACAAACAACCTCCAAACTACAATATTCACAAAAGAATGCAAACTTAACCATGACCAACACAACATAATCATTTAAACAATGGTAGAGGCCAAATATAGTTTTGTGTTATGCACTCATCACACTGTGTAGTTTTTGTGTATGTACAAATGACATTCAGGAAGATGTGAGGTTTTGTTAAGTAATTTTTTTTATTGCTTCACAAATGTATTGAACAAAGTCAAGTTTGTGTTAAAAGACTTTCATGTGAGATGTTTAAGTACGTCTTGCACGTGATGAAAACTGGCAAAAATGTCTGAGGAAATGCTGAAAGTATGAAAACAGTTTGTGTTTTCCTTCTTGTTTCAAGTGAAGTCCGTCGTGTTTGTATAGGTTTTGGATTACTTTTCCGTTTTTGATAAATGTTGTTTTTAGTGTTCAGAAATAGAATGTTTCTTGTTTGTGAAGGCACATATAGGACAATAGGTTAGGTTGTTAATAAAAAATATTTCAAGTTCAAAATTAACTTTTCATTGTCTGTAAATGAATGTAAAAAAATATATATATTAAAAAATTTGACCAGTTTTCAAGGCATTGCAAATATTTCGTTTTGTGAAAAAATAGCTGAATTGATATCAGTATTAATATATAGAGTTTAATGTATAATCACTATCTGTATTCTCCAAAATACTTCAAAATTATACATGTTTATTTTTTAACAAGGGCACTTCAATAAATTTGGTGATTCACTCCTTTGGTAAGTATAAATAAATTGACAAATTTATTTACAATTGCACATAAAATGGTGAAAATTAAATTGTAGGCTTATAAGTATAAATGCTGTTTAAATTTTCAGATTAATCTCTTTTGTTTTAGTTGTGTGTGAATACAAATGTAAAATCATGGTAAGTGAGTCTGTCTGATGTCTTTATTGACTCTTGATGCTTCTGCCCCATTACTGTAATTGCTGGTCATTATTCATGCTAATAAACACCTGAGTTAAGTGAGAATGCATCTGGACTTTTCCTGATGTCTCTGATAATGAGTGCTATAGTTATGCTGATTGTTTTAGAGCTGCTGAAATTCAGAGTCTGAATGGTTCCTATAACTGCTTACATCCTTTGTTTGCTTTATCTTCATCTCTAAGGACGGCCCACTAAAATGTGTATAAAGTTACAGTGTTTCACTGCTTTAGTCACACTTGATGACCGCAGCGCCATCTCAGTTAAGAGTCTCCTGGTCTTTGCTTCTGAGTTTCCAACAGCTGTAACCGGATATTGTAAGTATATGGTTTGTTGTTTTGTTTGTTTTCCAACGGTGAATGTTTTCATGAAAATGCAATCTATGAAAAGTATTACATCTAAACAATAACTAGATAATTGTAGCATTGTCATTATTTTATTATTTATAGTGTTTTGGGATTATTAGGGTCATTTAAGGCCATTGATCTGTCGTCCAGAGAATGAAAACTCTCATATCAAGAATCTCGCAAGTTAATTCACACATCCTGTATTTCGCAATCAGCGCTATTTTACCACAAGTGAAAGACGACTCTACAGTCAAAACTACAACCAAACAATGCAACAGCTTGCTTCAACACTGGTCTTCACAAACAAGAAACATTCTATTTCTGAACACTATAAAATCATTTCTCAAAAACAGAAAAGTAATCCAAAACCTATATAAACACGGCGGATTTCACCTGAACCAAGAAGGAAAACACAAACCGTTTTCATACTTTCAGCGTTTCCTCTGGCATTTTTGCCAGTTTTCATCACGTACATCACGTACAAGACGTACTTAAACATCTCTCATGAAAGTCTTTTAACACAAACTTGAGTTTGTTTAATACATCTGTGAAGCAATAAAGTATAATTTCACTTAACAACAAAAGCTCATACTTTTTTCTGAACTTAATTTTTACCTGCCAAAAACTACAATTTGACACGTGCGTAGCACACTAAAGATATTTGCCCATATATTTCATATTTCATTTTGAAGTTTATTTTTCATTTGGTTACTTTGCTGTGTTATTTGAATTCAATGTGTCAGTAAACAAAGGGAGACTCAGCAGTGCTTCAGGTCATTCTTTGTTTTGGGCCAGAGGAAATTGTACAATACCATCATGCTTCAAGAGCAGAGGAGGATCTGTTAATCGTTTCATTTAGTTTATCTTACTTGTTTATTGAAAGTCAGCCAGAAGTCAGTTAGTGCCAGTCACTCTAATGTCATGGCCTGCTGATCATAGTGTTTGGAAGTTGGTTACTTATATTAATTATAGTTACTATAAATTAGGCCCATACACAGTGCAGACAGGGCAAAGTCGGAATGTTCCCAAGCACATTGACCATTTGTGTAAAAATGTGTGCATGTGTGTTATAGTCAGAAGTACAAAAAAAAAAACAAGACCTAAAAAATGACTTGCCACTTTACTTGGACTCGTGAACAACTGACTTAAAACATAAAATGGCTTTGAATCACCCGTCAAATGAAGTAATATGGAAAGCGCAACATGGCTTAGCAACCTTCTTAAATTGTGAAAAGTCTGTGATTTAATAGGGCTGTGTATCACCAATAATCTGGTGATATGATACGTACTGTATGGCAACAAAGATGTTAGGAGACATATATTGCAATACTGTAAGATGACATTGTATTTGACTTTTAAAGATCCAAACAAGAAGATATAACCTATGCAGAAAAAAATTTAAAGGAAAAAGATTAATTTAGTGCAGCTATAGATGAGTACAACATGGCAGCACCTGAAAAACTGCAGTCAGCTGAAACAATTCTGGTATCTGAGAGTTATGCATGGCCACGAATACTGTGTGAGCATGGTATATCTTGTGATTCATTTCAGTTTAGTTAAGTTCAATTTAGTTTAATTTAGTTTTACAAACTATACAATATTTATGAAAAATGTTTAAAAAGAAACCAATGCTGACTAAAGTACTGTCCAAGAAAAAAAAATGGACTGGGAAATATTCAGAAATAAAACTACCAGTAATAAAGAACAAACAACAATAGTACAATAATCAAACCAATGGTCAATGAGTATTAAAAACAAGAGAAAATAAGTATGCAGACTTCAAAATGAAAATAAAGGGACTGTCACGATACTGCTACTGTGGAGGAGACGAAGGAGCGCGGAGACAAAGGAGATTCAGAATTCATCACAGTCTTTATTAAATCCAAATAAAGACACACATGGAATGGGCAGGAATACACACACGTAGCATTGGGGTTAGACGTATAATACCGGACGCAGGACATGGGAAAACACAGGGCTAATATACTCTGAACTAAATGGGGAACACCTGGAATCAATTAACATAATTACCATGGGAGTAACTGGGTAATGGAAAGCACATGGGGGAGGAAAACACAAGACACAGAACACAGGACTGACATAACTCCCCCCTCCCGGAAGCCGTGTCCACGCACCACACAACATCCAATGGGGGGACCCATGGCAGATCAGGCAGTTCAGGGGGCCATGGTGAAGCAGGGAACTCAGGGGGCCATGGCGGAGCAGGCAGCTCGGGGAGCCATGGCGGGGCAGACAGTTCAGGGGGCTATGTTTGTTCAGGGGGTAACTGTCTGAGCAGACAGTTCAGGAGGCCTGGCCTCGGCACTCAGCCCGACCTCTACAGACGAATCCCTATAACCCCCCCCCCAAAAAAATCCTTGGGGAGTCACTTCGGAGCGGCTGGCAGGCTTGAGAGTTCAGTGGCTGGCGGGCTTGAGACTGCAACAGCCGGCGGGCTCGACTTCGGAGCGGCCTGCGGGCTCAACAACGGAGCGGCTGCCGGGCTTGAGAATGGAGCGGCCGGCGGGCTGGTTCTGGATCGGGGCTGGACGCTCTCCAGACACCGGAGGATCGCTTCCCTCCAGCTTAGTCCTGTGGTGTCTGGGAGGTCAACAGGGCGGTAGTAATTAGCCCTGATCCAGAACAGCGAGTTGATGGTGGCGTCATCTAACGCCGTAGTCGCGGCGAGCCCAGGCGAACTCTATGAATGGGAGATCTCTGCGGGCTAGGCCGCAGAACTTTGCAGCGACCTCCATGGCCGCGGGGAGAAACAGGAAAACAAAAGACTTTCAACAAACGGGGAGAAAGGGCGCCGCTTACTCTATTGTTTCAGTCTGGTATTCTGTCACGATACTGCTACTGTGGAGGAGACGAAGGAGCGCGGAGACAAAGGAGATTCAATGGCTGACATCAATGGCTGCTTATTACTTAAGGAGAAATTAATCTCGCATCTTGTAATATCTTCTGTAACTTTAGACGATTAGATGAACTTTAATAAACAGAGAATACTATAGAAATGTAGAACACTTCTTCTTAAAGTGGTGCTGACCATTTTCTTGCTGAGTAACTTTATTTTCCTAATAAAAGTCTCTACTAAAGCACCTCTTTCCTAAGATGTCTAAGAAGTTTCAAATTAAAGCATTTAACAGAATCCTTGGAAATAATGAAATAACCGTCCCCGGGTCCCCGCAATGCCAACAGGCCGGCCCAGACCTTGGGCGGAGCTCTCGGGCCAGCAGCATAATCCAGTCCGGTCCCACCCCACCCTCGGGGCAGGACTCGTGGAGGACCTGGAGGACGGGACCTAGGAAGAGGGACAGGTCGAGAGGCAGGGAGAGAGGGAGAAAATAAAGGGGAAGAGAGAGAGACAGCTGGAAGGGATTCGCCAACCCCAGGGCACGCCATCATCTGATCCTCCGCCAATTGGATGGCTAAGTCCAGCGACGCTTCCCTCAGCCAGTAGCCATTTGCGTCATGAGTCCCGGAGCCGTTGGGCCATCACGAAGGGTCACATCGTGATGTAGACATGTGGGGGCGTGTTTAAACGAGGCGTTTTAGGAGGGCGTGGACGAGTCTCAACTTTTATAAAGAATATCTCCTTGGGTTTGAGACTTTAGTCTTTGCAACTTTAGGGATCTGTTCACGAACAGCTTGTAACACTCCAAAGAGAAAGGAAAACTTGAAATCGCATCATATGACCCCTTTAATTTGCATGCATATTTGTATATATATATGTAATGTCCTAGGGACAGAAATGGCTTCCATTCGGTGGAATTACCCATACAACAACATAAAAATATATGTAGAAAAAATTAATGAAAATGAATGAGTTCTGTCAAGTCCCTTTAAAGAGTGCATCTGCCATCTCTGCACTGTGCACAACTTTACACCTTTTCTCTCGTTGGGATACTCTGTTAATGTATGTAATGTAATGGTTTAAATTTACTTTTTTTTTTTTTACTATTTAGTAACAGGAATGAAACTGCAGGAATGAGTATCCATTATATGTGTATATATGTTTGACTAAACATGTGAGGTGTTAATGCCCTCACTGATACAGTGAAGAGTGTTTAACATCGACTAGTGAGCTGACCTCAGTGGTAAAAAAAGAATTTAAAAAGGCCAGATCATTTTTAAATCTAGTGGTCTGTAGTTTAAGTTTTTTTAAGTGTCCTGTAAGTGTTTGTAAGAGTTATGTTTAGGGGTAGAGTATGGGCTATGAGATAAGATATAAATAATGAAAAATATTAAATATTATTTAAATATTATTATTGAGTGAAAACCTGGGGACACAACTAAAATATGTATTTAATGTAAAATATCATAGATTTATTTTGAAATAAATGCTTTTAAAGCACAGATGGGATATGGAGGTACACAAATGCAAAATAAAAATGATTTCTGAAGGATTTTAAACATTACATTTCATGTAAAAAGTTAGCGTCCGAGACTGGGGACATTTACCAAATGCTATTTTTGTGTTTTATGTAGTTTTTATTAATTTTAAATTTGCAGTTAGATTAATGTGCAGGACACTTTACTTAATAATACTTTACCTAATAATAATACTTTATATTATAATATATTATATTTTTATTAGAATAATATTTTACTTAATAATAAAATGTATTTTATAGTTAAAGGGGTCATATGATGTTGCTAAAAAGAACATTATTTTGTGTATTTGATGTAATGAAATGTGTTTATGCGGTTTAAGGTTAAAAAACACTATTTTCCACATATTGTACATTATTGTTGCTCCTCTATGCCCCGCCTTTTTGAAATGCGTCGATTTTTACAAAGCTCATCAGTCTGAAAAGCAAAGTGTGCTCTGATTGGCCAGCTATCCAGTGCGTTGTGATTGGCCGAATACCTATATAAGCGTGTGACGGAAATGTTATGCCCCTTTACCATACTGTGATGCCTTGTCCGTCCGGAGCGACAAACACTCAAAAGAGAAAGGAAAAATTGAAATCGCATCATATGACCCCTTTAATTTGCATGCATATTTGTATATATACTGTATGTAATGTCCTAGGGACAGAAATGGCTTCCATTCGGTGGAATTACCCATACAACAACATAAAAATATATGTAGAAAAAATTAATGAAAATGAATGAGTTCTGTCATTTAGGTACATTACTTCTTTTATCATTGATATGGGAAATTGTACTAAATTAACAGTTCTACCAGAAAGACTCAGGAGGTGAAGATAAAACTTAAAAGTATTTATTCACAGAACAAATACGAAGAATAGAATTATTTTGGCGTAGGCCCCATCCGTAGCTTGAATCTGAAGTTGTAGATTCCAGCTAATCCTGCCGAAGATGAAGGCAGGGCGGAGCCTACCCCCGCATGGACGGGGCCAACCTGGTGGTGGTGGGGAGGATGGAGGGAAACTACAATGGCGGTATCTGCAAACACAATGAAGGGTGAGTAGAAGGCTTTTATATCGTTGTGTTGAGTGCCGATTGGCTAGATCTAATTGTAATATGTGACGTGGCATTAAGTCTTCCTAGTAGAACTTGCGCTGACGCTTCCATTTCTACCAGAAAGACTCAGGAGGTGAAGATAAAATTTAAAAGTATTTATTCACAGAGCAAATACGAAGAACAGAATTATTTTGGCGTAGGCCCCATTCGTAGCTTGAATCTACCCCAAAAAGAAAAGAAAATGAAATACCCACCTGACTAAGTATTTCTTAGAAGATCCTAAAACATATGGACAAAAGAAAAGAAAAGATAAGATGTTTAATTGTCATAATTATGGTGAGTATAACAAGCATAAAAATGTCTCAAATTATAGCTAAAGTATTAGCTTATAGAGTAGAGGAGATGACCACAGAGGCTTCAGAGACAGTGAGGCCGCTATAAGCCAGATAGTGATAGAGGCCACGATAGGCCAGATAGTGATGTAGAGGCCACGATAGGCCACAGAAGGAAAGGCCCCGATAGGCCACAGGAGGAAAGGCCCCGATAGGCCACAGGAGGAAAGGCCCCGATAGGCCACAGGAGGAATAGCTTATACGGCCTATCGAGGCCTCTCCCTCAGTGGCCTATCGGGGCAATAGGCCACTGAGGGAGAGAGAGGTGTGGAGACGAATTTTCAGATATCTAATCATGGAGAAATAAGGGCAGAACTGGGAATCATTTTTATATAGAGACAATGTGACGCCTGATCCTATCGAGTCGTTCTTGGAGTGCTTGAGGAAAATCGTAAAGAAATTAGGTGAAAAACGAACATCTGAAAGAGACAAATCTCGTGAAGATTCAAAACGCTTAGATTCAGACGTAAATTCCCCTGGACGCATGAAGCCGTAGAAAGCTGTTAAAAACAAAGCTTCTAAAAGAACGTTAATGTAGCCAGAAAACGTACCATTACGTAGGGATGAGATTAGCTGTTGAAGAACCGGGAAAGTAATGGGTAGGCGTTTACCATGAGTTCTGACCGATGATTTAGCTATGCCTTTAAGGAGCAAACGCACAGATGGGATGGAGAAAAGACTTGGATAATCGGGGTTATGATATCTGGCAAAAAATTTAATGCTTGCGAGCAGTTTCCGAATAGAAGTTATCTTCAAATTTCGAGTTTCATAGTTGTAAACTAGAAACGAACAGACAGTTGTAATTAGAATATTTGGGAAAACAATAGGGAAAACAGGTTTCCGAAACGAGAGAAAAAAATGTCACGAACAGAGACCAAGCAGATGTATAAGCTTTGAGAGTAGAAGGAGCAACACCTTTGATGAGACGGAACCTGAAGCGAATTTAGGAAAATCGACCGGCCAGGTTTCAGCGAACCATTGCCCTTGAAAAAAAAAAAAAAAAACAATAGAGGGGGCGGCGTCTGTGAAAATTTATAATTCATTAGACGATTCTGAAACATCATTATAGAAAAAAGAGATGCCGTTCCAATTATTTAGCAGAAGAGTCCAGAATTTGAGATCGGACAAGCATATTCGTCTAAATGGATCAAATCGTGTAGATTTGTTACGGAATGAGCTAAGGTTAACAGACGAGAGATAAAAGATCTGCCTTGGGGAATTATACTCATAGCGTAGTTTAGATGACTGAGCAGAGAAAGCATTTCACGTTTTGATACGGTGCGTAGAGATAAAAAAGTCTCCATAACCGATCTAATTCTGAGGAGTTTTTCGTTTGGGAGAGAAGCTTGCATTTTCTACATCTAGTGAAATACCCAGGAATTCGAGAGAAGTTGATGGACCCAGATTTAGCTGACCTCTTCCTACTAGTTTGTCTGGGTTGCGCTGGTATTCCTGAAGTTGACTGGGCTGTGTCTGCGGGTGAATCAAGTGGAGTACCCAATGTGTTGCTCGGCCAAAAGGAGCAGATCATCTCTTGACAGATCTTGATTAATAGGAATGCCGGCAGCCTGAAGAGTGTTGATAATCTTCTCTGAGGGCCACTGAGCCCATGGAGAGTTGCGGTTTTGGAGACGGATGCTACGCCGAGTAGCAACGGGAGACGGTGGAACGAAATCATCATCTGAGTAATCGCAGACAACGAGAGGTTGCTGTGTCATTTGGGTTTGAACAGAACGCTCGTAAAACTACAACGGCGGTATCTGCAAACACAATGAAGGGTGAGTAGAAGGCTTTTATATCCTTGTGTTGAGTGCCGATTGACTAGATCTAATTGTAATATGTGACGTGGCATTAAGTCTTCCTAGTAGAACTTGCGCTGACGCTTCCATTTATGTAAACATTAATATATGGAAACTGACATTGAACGCAAATAAATGAAAAATGGAAACAAAATGTAATGAAGGACAAGTTCCAGTGAAATATCTTAACAATCCTTTATAATGTCAGAATATTAGTACTGGGGTGATTTGGGAATTTTTTTTTTGATAAATAAACCCAAGCTGTACAACAAAGAAGCATCGTATCATAGTAAAGTTCGTCAGGATCTATGACAAATAAAATTGTTAATTGAATTAATGCAGATTAAAGCTTTAGGAAGTGTGATGTCATAAAGAAATGTAAGGCCCAATCCCATTTCTACCCCTTAGCCCTTCCCGTTTCCCCTACCCCTCTGACCTGAAGGGGGGTAGGGGTGTCTCGATTCTCTTTTGGTTAGAGGCGTAGGGGTAAGGGGAAGGGCCAGATAGCCCTTCAAGCGAAGATTTTTCGGGACCACACTTAAAACGAAGGGGTACGAGAATTATCTCAGCATAAACTGCCTACAGCGGCAATGGCTGCCCAAATGAACAAAAATAACCATAAATGTAAGCATTTTTGGCATTAATAAAGATTTGAATGAAAAATAATCATTTGTTTTATGTTACATTCAATCGTGTGTTCATATTATTCATGTTATTCAAAGAAATGTTTGCAAAAAATCGCTTTTGTTTGCTAACGTAACGTTAAACTATTACTGACTGGACGATAGTGCCAAAACATATTTTCATGTCTGATCAGGGTGACTAGTCCCCCTAATAATTAGTCATCGCTAAACTTTTTTCTCAACTATGAATAAGCCAATTTGAGAGAGAGAGAGAGATGAAAGTTGCATGTATGCACGTCTGTGCATCTCTCTCTGTACAACGAGTGAGTTTACTTCAAAAACAGTGATTTCATCCTCTCGTTGCTGGAAAATATAATGTAGCGATTCAGTATTTAAACT
>NW_015551137.1:7523-26342 GCF_001515605.1 Sinocyclocheilus anshuiensis | reverse complement strand
AGTCTGTCCTTGATGTTTTTCTTGGAGAGAAGTGGCTTCTTTGCTGCCCTTCTTGACACCAGGCTGTTGTCCAAAAGTCTTGGCCTCACTGTGCCTGCAGATGATCTCACACCAACCTGCTGCCTTTCCTGAGCAAGCTCTGCACTGGTGGTGACATGATTCCGTAGAAGCCAATTTGAGAGAGAGAGAGAGATGAAAGTTGCATGTATGCACGTCTGTGCATCTCTCTCTGTACAACGAGTGAGTTTACTTCAAAAACAGTGATTTCATCCTCTCGTTGCTGGAAAATATAATGTAGCGATTCAGTATTTAAACTATTTTATTAATAAAAGTTGCGGGGCATCGTTGACAAGTTTCTTTTCTCCTGGATGCACGATCTCCGATATGTGTGTGTGTGTGTGTGTGTATGTGTGTGTGTCAGTAAGCAGCACATTAATATACAGTCATGGCCAAAAGTTTTGGCAGAGACATAAATTTTCTCCTGAAGACTTCTTCACTGCAGTCGGACCTCTCTCCTTGAAATTCTTGATGATCCGGTAAATGGTTCTTTCAGGTGCAATATTCTTTGTAGCAATTTCTGTGCATGTGTGGCCATTTTGATGCAAAGCGATGATGGCAGCACGTGTTTCTTTGGAGGTAACCATTGCTAACAAGAACACAATGATTGGAAGCGCTTCTTCCCTCCTTTTATAGCAATCAGTCTGCTCTTACAATCTAGTTAGTCTGATAGTGATTTTACCTGACTAGTACCCATTCACACTTTCACATGTGCTGCTGATATGATTCGTCAATTAATGTTAGATGGTCATTCTGTGAATGTTTTGTGAAAAGTTAATTTTTTGGCCAATGAAGCTTTTAGCAATTAATTCAAATGCATCTGATCACTCTACACAATGATCTAGAAACAATGTGAATGAACACCACAACAGCTTAAGCAGCCAACTTTACAAAACACAAAACTGATGTCACTGCTAAAACTTTTGGCTATGACTGTAGAATGGTAATTAAAGCCTCTAAAGCACACCAGAAAAGGTGTGTGTATTGTAGGAGCTAGATGACGTATGATGATGTGTAACGGTATAGTAGTGGTGTCCCATTTCTTAGGGGAATATTTTCACCCCTACCCCTTGACACTCTGTTTCAAGGGACAAGAGGATGGGGAAGGTGTAGGGGGTAGGGGGTAGGGGAAGGGGTATAAAATAGAATTGGGAGTGGGCCTAAATCACCATGAAATCCAAATGTCACCATAAAATAAAACATGACAATTCGTTATTTTTATGGAAAAATTCAGATTATTTAAATGATTTAGCCATGCACTCTTAAAGCAAACTGGAAGGTTGTGGTTCGCTATTGGTGATTGATGTAAGTGACAGGTAGTTCTATCCTCCTGCGAGTAAAGGCATAGGCTCGTTTAAGGTAAGCAAAATCTTCACTGACTCAATCACTGGTGTTTGCCATGGGATGCATGTTGGTTATAAATGTGTCTGGGTGTAGTCCGACTTGTTCTGATCTTTTCATTATTAATATTATTATTATTATAATCTAGACCTGTCACTGCCAAATACGTTGTGGCAGGCGCGATGCTTAGGTGCCTCGCGCTCCATCATGGATTTAACCCTCAAGCATCCTTCGTATAGCAGCCCTTAATTTGTCCTTCGTGGACAAATTTGGGCATGAAGGTCTCATCTGTGGTCCCAATTTTTTTTGTGATTTTTGATATTTTTTAAATGTATTTAACTCTAAAAGTACCATATTTTAATGTAAAATATGATTATTTTTATATTTAATATTTCTTATTCTTCAGTAAAAAAAAAAAAAACATTCCAGTAGTTCAGACAGCCAAAACCTAAATTTTTGGTGAGTTTGGTGACATCTGGTGACATGATGGTATAAAAATATAAAAAATATCAATAGCTACTATATGGCTATAGTACCCACTGGCTGCATATAGGCTGAGCTGCGCGATCTCTGATATGTGTGTGTGTGTGTCAGTAAGCAGCGCATTAATATAGAACGGTAATTAAAGGCTCTAATGCACACCAGCACACCAGTATAGGTGTGTATTGTAGGAGCTAGACGACATATGATGACGTGTAACGGTATAGTAGTGGTGTCCCATTTCTTAGGGGAATATTTTCACCCCTACCCCCCGACACTCTGTTTCAAGGGACAAGAGGATGGGGAAGGTGTAGGGGGTAGGGGGTAGGGGAAGGGGTATAAAATAGAATTGGGAGTGGGCCTAAATCACCATGAAATCCAAATGTCACCATAAAATAAAACATGACAATTCGTTATTTTTATGGAAAAATTCAGATTATTTAAATGATTTAGCCATGCACTCTTAAAGCAAACTGGAAGGTTGTGGTTCGCTATTGGTGATTGATGTAAGTGACAGGTAGTTCTATCCTCCTGCGAGTAAAGGCATAGGCTCGTTTAAGGTAAGCAAAATCTTCACTGACTCAATCACTGGTGTTTGCCATGGGATGCATGTTGGTTATAAATGTGTCTGGGTGTAGTCCGACTTGTTCTGATCTTTTCATTATTAATATTATTATTATTATAATCTAGACCTGTCACTGCCAAATACGTTGTGGCAGGCGCGATGCTTAGGTGCCTCGCGCTCCATCATGGATTTAACCCTCAAGCATCCTTCGTATAGCAGCCCTTAATTTGTCCTTCGTGGACAAATTTGGGCATGAAGGTCTCATCTGTGGTCCCAATTTTTTTTGTGATTTTTGATATTTTTTAAATGTATTTAACTCTAAAAGTACCATATTTTAATGTAAAATATGATTATTTTTATATTTAATATTTCTTATTCTTCAGTAAAAAAAAAAAAAACATTCCAGTAGTTCAGACAGCCAAAACCTAAATTTTTGGTGAGTTTGGTGACATCTGGTGACATGATGGTATAAAAATATAAAAAATATCAATAGCTACTATATGGCTATAGTACCCACTGGCTGCATATAGGCTGAAATCTATAAACCATTGTTGTAACGAACTTAACCTCTTAAGTTTTAGATTTTATCACAAGTTAAAAGTGCAGAGTAGAAAAAAAAAATGTGCTGAGTGAGACAGACTTTACAAAGATGCCAAAATATGCTTACAGACTAATCTGACCATGCTATAAGGAAAAGACAAAGTAGGAGACAGAGTAATCATTTATTTATAACAAAAAAAAACCCATCTAATTTCAATAACTCAAAAAAGTCAAATGGAACCACATGGTGCCAAACAGGTAAGAATAAACAATAAACCTAACAAGTAGCATGTAGCAACAGACTTTTTTTTTTTGGCATTTTCATCAACAAATCTTGCAGTAGTACTTTGATTTGACTTTGAAGTGTGTGTGTGTGCGCACAGTGGCTGATTTTTATTCGACAAAATAAAAAATAAAAAACTCACTGTGTTATAGGCTCATTCAATGCTTTGTACAGTATATGGGTTTGTGTGTTTGTTTATGTGTGTATGAGTGTGAGTGTTTGCCACATTGAGAATGTTGTATAGGCTTACCCCTTCATTTATGTGTATGTTTGATCTGCATTGTGTTGGATTTATTGGACAATTTAAAAAAATGCTCTGAATTTTACTATTTCCCATTCATTTTCTATGTGTTACAACCGAGCGGCAACCTCCCGCTCTCTCTCGTGAAGCCAACAAGGAAGTGACTTAATCTTTAATTCATCAACTGGCCGCTAGAGGCTGGCTGCAAAAGGGAGTCAATCCCATAGACTCCCCATGTTAAAATGCCCAACTTTACAGCAGAAAAAAACATGTTTACAGCCTGGTTCAACAAATTATTTTGGTCTATATCGTTAATTTTGCCCTTCATGACAACTGTGAGGGGGGAGAATTTTTTTATAACTCATCCGTTTAAATTATATTAAGCCTTAAAGTTCTGCATAATTAAGTGCGTGGCCACTTGAGTGACAGGTGGATTGCCGCTGCTGTCACCACCGTCGAGCAAGGTGGGCGTGGCTTCACCAACCTGCTACCGCCTCTTTGCCCATTTTCGATTATCCGCCTCCGCCCACTTTTGAGCTTCAAAAACGCTATCCAGAAATCTACGGGTGACGTCACGGACACTACGTCCATGTTTTTATACAGTCTATGGTTACAACCACTTGGCTCTAAGGGTGCTTTCACACTAGCACTTTTGGTGCGCACCCGGGTTCGATTGACGTCAGAGTTCGGTACGTTTGGATGATGTGAACGCTGTCTTCCGAACTCGGGTGTGCACCCGCAAACTGTACCCGAGTCCGCTCAAAAAGGGTGGTCTGGGGTACGGTTCAAGTGAACTCCGGTACAGTTCGGTGCTGATGTGAACGCAATCGTACCAAATCGTGGAAGTGAACCGCTATTAATGACGTATTATTTGATAAAAATGTGTGTTTGTGTGTGTTTCACTCACTTTCTTGATGAGCGTGACTGACGCGCTGCAAGCAGAGAGCTGTATATCTCATTTCTGTTCACCTTCAGAGTACTTTAGAGCATTTGCAGTACATTCGTAAGGCAGACGTAAGTGCCGTTATGTACTGAAGCTTTGGAAACAAAACCAACGGTTCAAAAACATAAATATAAAATTGAAGAGAGCCTTGCTACGCATTTTGCCGTCTTCTCCTATGCCATCGTTACTAAGCAACGGGGTAAACAGCTGCTGGCTTGCTGACGCAAACGAACTGCGGTTCGGACCCAAATAATATAATGTGAACACAGTCCAGCGGGGGCAGGGGGAGGGGGGAGCAATCGAACTCGGGTTCGGACCAAGCAATCGAACCAAGTGTGAAAGAACCCTAAGTCAGTGGATCTTAAACCTCTCCATGAAGTAACCCCAGCACTGCACATTTTGTATGTCTCCCTATATCTCACTTCAGGTCTTGCAGTCTCCACTAATGAGCTGATAGATGAGGGAGACATACAAAATGTGCAGGGCTGGGGGTACTCAGGACCGGTTTGAGAACCACTGCTCTAAGTGAAGCAACACTACCAAAAAGGGAGGCCAAACATAAGAATAAAGTTTACGTAACTTTTAATTTGGAATTAATCAAATAATAATACAAAAATAAAAGTAAAGATATAAAGAAAAAAAAACAATCCAGGGCTGAAGAGGAAAGGATGAACGCACGCAGTCCAAGTCCTTAGGTTTTATCCCAAACGCAATTACAGGTAACACACCACACCTGTTCCAGACTCACGCTCTGGAGGAGGCCAGATCACGGAACAACTCCACCTAGTGGATAAATACAAAACACCTTGGGCCGTAACACCCCCCCCCCCCTAAAACAGAGGCCCCTGAAAGGAAAACTCTGTAACACACAAATAATGATACAAACCCCAATAAAACATCAATAATAATGATAATATAAACTATGAACAGTGGTGGAGGTATCGAATTACAACTACTCGCGTTACTGTAATTAAGTAGTTTTTTCGGGTACTTTTACTTTTTTGAGTATATTTTTAAAGCTGTACTTTTACTCGTACTTAAGTACAAATTAAGGAAAATAATCTACTTCGTTATACTTTTAAATCATAGTTCGTTACTGAGTACGCCCACAATTTGAATTGATATTCAAACCTTTGACGGCACTTCAGTAGCCAATAAAAATAAGATAAAGACATCCGATCGTGAAGGGACCAATAAAAGCCCTGCTATCTGAACCAGGAAAAGCCGCCGCTGCAGCACGTTTTGAAGAGCTGATCAGACAGGGAGGGAGCTCAGCGTAATTTATGAACTCAACGTTTGGAAAAATAAACTACACGGTAGTGTTATCATAAATATCTATATTTTGATACCGATACTGAAATATCTGACACGGTTCCATTACTCATTTTCCACAGTATCTACCGAATATACACCGACACAAGCTCTTTCCTCTCCAACAGTGAGTTTGACACGCATCCGCCTCCTGTCGATTACAGAGTCTGAATATCCGTGTGGGATTGCAGGTGTACCGCATAACTTTAATAATTCCCACGCAAATGTGGCGAGTGCTTTATTGTAACATGAGAACACAGTCATGTAATCGCAGAAAACTGGATGCGAGCTCTCAAATAGGCCTAACTTATACAAATGAACTGCCTGTCCTCTCACTCCGATTTTGCTTGTGCGCAGATTGTGTGCAATCGCGATGTCTCCGTGCTTTTAAAGTAGAAATTATTTCTCTTTGCTCCTGGATTAAACCTTGTCAACCATTTGTCAAAAGTTATCAACCATTCAGAATAGATCCACATCTGATCGAAAAACAAAACCCCTTGGGCCGTAACCCCCCCCCCCCCCTAAAACAGAGGCCCCTGAAAGGAAAACTCTGTAACACACAAATAATGATACAAACCCCAATAAAACATCAATAATAATGATAATATAAACTATGAACAGTGGTGGAGGTATCGAATTACAACTACTCGCGTTACTGTAATTAAGTAGTTTTTTCGGGTACTTTTACTTTTTTGAGTATATTTTTAAAGCTGTACTTTTACTCGTACTTAAGTACAAATTAAGGAAAATAATCTACTTCGTTATACTTTTAAATCATAGTTCGTTACTGAGTACGCCCACAATTTGAATTGATATTCAAACCTTTGACGGCACTTCAGTAGCCAATAAAAATAAGATAAAGACATCCGATCGTGAAGGGACCAATAAAAGCCCTGCTATCTGAACCAGGAAAAGCCGCCGCTGCAGCACGTTTTGAAGAGCTGATCAGACAGGGAGGGAGCTCAGCGTAATTTATGAACTCAACGTTTGGAAAAATAAACTACACGGTAGTGTTATCATAAATATCTATATTTTGATACCGATACTGAAATATCTGACACGGTTCCATTACTCATTTTCCACAGTATCTACCGAATATACACAGATACAAGCTGCGTCTCTCTTTCCTCTCCGACAGTGAGTTTGACACACTGCAGTAAAGTTGGTTTTATATTCACACATTCGGACTTCCGCGTTCAATAACTTTCTAATTTAATTCTATTCAGCGACATGATTCTCAACCTACTACATTTTTACAATCGATCAAAATGGACAAGTATTGTTTAAATGGCATACTTACTGGCGAACGTCCACTGAATGTCCAACCTAGTGTGGCAAACAAGATAGGGACCGTCTAAAAAGTTGTAATTTTTTTTCATTGTGTGCAAACAGACAGCTACATTTTAGCCAACTACAGATGTACCAGCAAATACCACTCACATTATGTCTTCTAATGCTATAGATTTTTCTTTAGCAACAATAAAAATTGGATTATAATAATTGTGTTTGAAATAATGTTTAGGAAATGAAAAAAGAATGACCGTACATGAATTGTAATTTGGTAACAATCCAGACAAGTGGAAAATCACCTGGAATCTCATAATTAATGGCTTCATTTTACAACTGTTTTATTTCTTTATTTGCTTCAAAATTAACAAGAACTGTGTTGGTGTGTTGGTTTTAACAATGATATATGATATACAGTATTTCAGTAGGTTTTGAAAGCATGGGTCGACTGCTCCAAAGCAAGTTGGAACATCTTGTTTGGACCCTACAGAACATACTGCAGCGCATGTCTTGCTGTTTTATTCACCTCTGTTTCTCTGGTTTTAAGTGTGATAAAGACGTAACAGTGTAACAGTGTTCTACAGGTGTTCAATGAAAAGAATGGCTAAACTTTTATGTGTCCCTGTTGTATGACATCTTCATTTAATATTAAACTCTCACAATATCACAATTTATGTGCATTCATTGATGTTTACAGTCCTGCAAAAATATCACTGTCCATGGTACTAATTCTGTCAGATTATTGAAAAGTACTCAGAAAGCATGACAGCAAACAGGATGTTTATTTTGGGTGAACACTTTCAAAAACAAGTGGAAACATTCTTCAAGATGGTTTATAAATAATTTGCGCCTCACATATATATTCAATTTGTACCATCACTGTGTTTTATAGGTTTCTTCAATGACGCATCATCCAGTTCAATAGCTTTTGAAAGGAAGGACCCAGTGCTACAGTGCAAGTTGTAAAATATTTATTTGACCATAAAGAGCATACTACAAGTCGTTAATGTGCTATTATTTACTCTAGATGTTCAATTTCTATCATCACTGTATTCTATGGGGTTCTTCAATGGCACAGCATCCAGTTCAATAACTTTTGAAAAGAGGGCCACACCGCTCCAAAACAAGTTGCTAAATATTTATTTGACCCTAAAGAACATACTACAAGTCTTTAATGTGCTATAATTTACTCTAGATGTTCAATTTCTATCATCGCTGTTTTCTTTGGGTTTCTTCATTGAGACACCTTCCAGTTCAATATCTTTTGAAGGAAGACACTGACTTACCCAGTACTGACTACACAGTTCAATAGGTCTGGAAAAAACAGATCAAGTCATCCAAGGAAGATTGTAAATTCTTTATTTAGTCTCAAAGACCAAGCTACAATTCTTTATTGTACAAGTGTTTGCTTTATATGCTTCATACCTATTAATGACATTTTGTATGGGTTTCTCCATTGACACATGGTCCACTTCAATAGCTTTAGAAAAAAGGGTCGTAGTGCTCCAGAACGAGTTGGAAAATTGTTTATTTGACCTTATAGAGCATACTCTTCAGTGTACATATATTTTCCTTTTATGTTTTTCTCAATCACACATTATCCACTTCAATAGTTTTCGAAAGGAGTGACCGACTGCTCTAAAACAAGTTGGAAATCCTTATAAATAGTTTACAAAACAAACTACAGTCCAGGTTTTCTTGTCTTTTCATCTCTGTTTTTGTCATTTTGTGTGATACAGAGCTGTGATCCTTATAATGAGGTATGCAACATTGTTGACAAGGTGTTGAATTACCATAAATATATTATTATATGCTGTTTTCAGTATTCATCTAACATTAAACTCACTCAATATCATAATCCATATTCACTGATCAATATTTACAGTCTTGCAGAACTGTCACTGTCCATGGTTCTGAATTGTTCATGTTATTGAAAAACATGTTTTTTACATTTTCCAATTTGATAAGAAGCTAAGTGCATTGCTTTTTATAGTATAGTAGCACTAAAACAAACTCAGTATAGCCTACGTACCATAATGGAAAGACTTACATTTTCACAGCTTTTAAGCAAGCCTTGATAATGTGATTAATCAGCTGAACGGCATTTTTGGCCAACATGTCACTGAGGTTTTTAGATGCAAATCGGCATGACTTGACAGATGACTTTCCAGGGGGCCCAGTTTATGAAATGGGCCTTCTTTAACTGCTATAGTGGAGGATGGTTTGCTACAATTTGATTGGATGCCAATGGACTAACACAAACAAACGTCCAGTGATATCAGATAAGGAGGCTAAGACAACTACCAGACATCTTGCTAGGCCAAAAAAGGCGATCCCAGCACCCAGGAGAGGGAATTTTTATTGGTCCAAAAGATTAACCTTTTTACCAAAACCCTCCTTTTACTTTCATTCTAAGGCCTAGGCTAAGATGACCATAAATTCCTTTGACCTACAGATGCAGCATACAATTTTGCTGGCCATGCGGTAACAATGGCTAGACCAAAGGAGATCAAACTTTTCACATTCTTCAACTTTTCACACCCCTAAAATATAATTGCTATTCCTTAGTAGTGTTTGTCATTTACATTTGTCATTAACATTGGTTAGTACTTTTTTAACCATGGCATGTTTATTTTTTCATTGCATGTTTAGTTTTTAATTTCTTTTTTTGTTTTGTTACAACTGCGTCTTTCTTGTGTTGGTAATCACAAGCCAAATCTCAAAACCCTTTAGATAAACCATCTGATTTCCTTCCTCCAATGCACATACTTTTTCTTATTGTATGATCCATTTGGATC
The DNA here is from genome assembly GCF_001515605.1 of Sinocyclocheilus anshuiensis. Lineage (NCBI taxonomy): Eukaryota > Metazoa > Chordata > Actinopteri > Cypriniformes > Cyprinidae > Sinocyclocheilus > Sinocyclocheilus anshuiensis. The sequence goes on along the minus strand of NW_015551137.1, from coordinate 16,496 downwards.
ATTTGATATTGTTAAGGTGCTATTCCTTAGCTGGTGCCCCGAGGTAAAAGGACGGAGAGGTCATCTGACACACACACACACACAGCAGGTGTTAGATAAGTCGAATTTTTAAAAGGTGCAATACTGTGGGTTCTTTAGAGCAAATCAAAAGAGTAAGAAGACTAAGGTCAAAACCCATCAACTCATGGGTAGCCATAAAAAAGGACAAGTAGTAAAAAGGACAGATGTATGGGCAGAAGCAGGAGGAAAGGAAGCCGTTGTGTTTCAGTTTTTGAAAGCTGATATTTTAAACAGGGACCAGGGATATTCATCTGACATATGGTCAGATGTATCCATTGCTTTATTTGGTGAGCACACAAGAAAGAATTGGCACTGGTTATGGGTCATATGGACCAAAAACAGAAATGGTGTTAGGGACCAACTAGCCATGAACAATCCAAGTGAGCAAACAACACTGGAGCCAGGAGACATTATGACAAATGAAGGTAAATTATTTTGTCTGCCTGTATAATTATGTCATCCAAGAGCAATTGTATATAGTGGACCCACAACACTTTAGCTGTGGCCCAACTTATTGTTAAACAATTATTAATTAATTGCTTTAAGAATCATACTATCAAACCAAATAGTATTCGGTCTAACTATAAACAAATGTTAACAGACTGTTTCTAAATGAAATACATTTTTAGCTTTCTTGTAAATAATAGCATCATGTATTAATCATGGACAAAGAGAACTAGTGGAACACAGTGTTCCAGCATTTATTTATTCTTATATTGTTCAGATTTAATTAAAACAAGTGCTGACCATAAATATCAAATTTTCATATCAAAATATTCATGAATATACACTTACTGTTCAATCTGATCTACCATAGACATGGTAATGAGTTGGAAAGAGGACACCGAGGCAGATATTGTCCAAAATAACATGGATTCACAGGAGGACACAGCAGACCTGGAAAGTGAGAGTGCAACTGAGGATAGTGGTCTAAATAACATTGCCCCAGAGGATACCAGAGTGAACCTGGAAGGAACTGAAACAAGTGAGAATGCACCATTGGGAGATGCTGGTCCAAATATTTACAGGACAGCACAATAGGTGTGTAAACAGTTTACCATCACTCTTAATAGAAAGGAATGGAACAAAATAAGACATTCGAAAGGTTCCACTAAATTAAGGCCACCCTGGACCCACTATCTCTATAATGCATTTAAAAACGAAAATCCCTGTTGCACTCTATCTTAAATATCAGAACATAAAAGCTGCCCACAGCAGGAAAACAAAATGTCCATATTTAAACATTGTGGCAATTTGCACATTCCCATCATGCCAGGCAAAATACAAATTCAAACTGAAAACCAAGCCTGAAAGAATGTGCAAAATGGTAAAGATGCTGGTCAGTCAACATGGACAAATAAAACACAAAGTGTGTGAGAAAAGGTTTAGGCCAGCAACAAACCTCAAAAGAGGAGCACTTGCTAGAGCAATTACACGTGGACCTACCCAGGTGAAAAATAAATATATTTAAATTGTGCTTTTTCTGATAGGAGGATGACGATGATGCCCTGGCAGCTTAGATGGTGTTTGGCACATGGCACAGATCCAGAGCATCCCAGTGCTGACAACAGTATAATAATAGTTGACAAACGTTTGTACATTGTAAATGTTAAAAATGTTTTTCAAAATATTGTACTTTTCCAAATATTAAAATTATAAATACATATATATTTAAAATATAACCATGTGTAGGCCTACTGCAATATAAAGTACATTAAAAACCCACTAAAAGTGTAATCATTTTGTTATGTTCTTACACAAAGTAGACATAAAATATACTTTAAGTAAGGGTAACATAAGTGTTTTCTGTAAATACACTAAAAAGTCACTAAAAGTATGCTTGTGTTTAGCATATTCCTTAAAAGTGTAACTAAAAATATATTTATTAACATAGTATTTCTACTATACTTTTTAGAAATATACTAATAGTGTGCTTGTGTTTAGCATATTCCTTAAAAGTATGCTTCTGTTTAGCATATTTCTTAGAAGTATAACTAAGCATATATTTAATACAAAAGTATTTCTAGTATACTTTTTAGAAATATATTAAAATGCAATTCAATATATTTTTATTGCACTTCAAATAAGCATGTTGGGAATACAAATGTATTATAAACATACTACTTGAATTTCAAGTATATTTTTAATACATTTAATACTACGTCTTTTTCACCTGGGTAGTCATTATTTCTACACAAAACTCAAAACCACACCCAAAGAAGAACTTTTGTGTGGAAATATGTCCAGCTGCCTCAACAGGAATGTGCTGAAGGTAATCTGCTCAGAAATTAGGAAGAACAAACTACTCCACACTGATGTGTTAATGGAAATACATCTCATGCAAGGCATACTAAGAGGATGTGACACTAGATTTTTTAAACTACCAGGATACATACAGCATTTTAGCATGGACCCCCCCTTTGGTGTTCATATGTACACTGAGCTTGGAATCAGTATTCTTGTCGACCATTTACGCAGTAGGCTTCCTGTGTCCCTTTATCTAGATGCCACTGGAGGAGTGGTCTCAAAAATTGCAGATCAGCCAAAGCGAATCCTATACTACTCACTCACTCTTCCAGGAAGGGGTCGGGATGCTCCCCCTTTACCAATCTGTGAAATGTTATAAAATGAGCATTCGGTACCTCCAATCACATATTGGCTCATGCCATTTACATTGCATTTGTCCAAATACACACAAATGCACATACACCAGGTTGAGACGGACTATAGCTAGGCTCTCATGCAAAGTGTTCTGCTAGCTTTCAACAGGGAGCACATCACATCCTACCTAGAAAGAGCTTTTGATATTTGCACAGGCAAAAAAACTCAGGATGACATGAAGCCTTACACTGTGCTGCACATATGTTCTGCTCACATCCTCAGAGCAGTCAGACAGACAATATCAAAGCAAACTGACGACCAAGGCCTGAGAGACTTTGTCACATTTGCCTTTGCAAGACTGCAGAATGCCTGTTCACTAGCTGAAACAAGACATATCTTTAGTGCACTGTGTTCTGTCCTGACAACTCCAAAAAGCAGTGAAATCTCAAGGCAAGCCTGCAAATTCTTGAAAGTGTAATTGTTAAACCCCAAGAAGGCAAGCTCGATGAAACAATGGAAATTGGAGACAGGGAAAAATGGGGCTGTGAAGACAGAAACAATGCTACTACACTTGTGGGTAGCTCACCATTCATACCGTATTTCAGACAGATCTTTGAAGAAGCCAAGGAACACGCAGCAAGTGAGACATCTTTCTCTAAGGACAACAATCCATAATTTTGTCCAGGTATCATCGACATGCTCTTTGACCACTATCTTGCAATTTTTCCTATGTGGAGTGATTTGCTGTTAAGACATCTAGAATGTGCATCACATGATCAGAAGGACATAAAAACAAAATCACACAAAACAAGAGACACTAATTGCCATGTGGAAAAGTGGTTTGGAATTGTAAAACATACCATCATGAAATCGAAGAAAAAGCTCAGACCAGGAACTTTCATCAGAAAAATTCATTGCTCCCTGCAAACAAGATACACCGAACACATCATTGAGCACAAGCTCTCCGAAGATCTGTTGCTAAAGCCTCGGCCACCAATGGACATCAGTCATTCCCAGGAAACATGGATGAAAAGAAGGAAAACAATTATCAGGGGAAAAAATCCAAATACTTTTCAGCACCACACAACATACCAGTTCCACAAAAAAAACAAAGGACCCAGAAGTGTAGAAAGGACCTGGCAAAGAGCCAGGCAACAGGTTCAAACCTGGACCAGCATTATCTAGCTGCAGAGATACTATCTGTAGAAGATGAGGTAATACTGTCATTAATGTAAACATTTAAAACTGTGTACTACATTTAATCAATGAAGTTGAGGGAAAGTTATTCATAAGGCGGATGTTATTGTAGGTTGAAATGCTATGGACAAAACCCTCCACAGATCTGGTTGTTGCCATTCTGAGGTCCCCTGATCACAAACAAGAGTACCTCTTTGTAAGGCCTCTGCGAATATCGCACAAATGAACGATTGAATCTCCGCATTCCACCGGAAAAATTAGAGACTCTCCTCCCCAGCTATCTGCGGTCGTAAAGAAGATCAATGATCAACAGGGCACCTAATTGTCTGGACCTGCTTCTGGTCAAGGCCTGGTCCTTATCCCTTAGGGGGATCTGAACTGCTTAAACCCTAACTCAAACTAGGATACAAACTATCTTTGTTTTACGGGCTTTCAGGGACCAGATGTGCAGTGTAACATTGACCGGCTTCAGCATAAATAAACCAGCTAATAAACAACAGAACAAAGAACACGGTATCTGGAAATGTTCCAGCGACAGACTTGCCCGGACCCCATGACCGTTTAACACATAAATTGATAATCCCGTCAACAAAAGAGACAATTTTATAGTTCCATGTCCGAGCGAGAAGAATGGCAGACATACACTCGTGACATGGGCATGACCTCAGGACACCTCCCCTTTTCCCCCTGCATTCCAAAAAAGGGACGCATCCTTTGATAAGGTGTAAACTATTCAAATTTGAAATCAGTTCTAATCAGGTGGACTTCGAATTTTCAGATTCGAGTCCTTTCAAAACCTGAATGAATTAATAATAATAATTCCCTAAGAAAAGTAATCAGACATTACATCTTGCATCATAGTGCATTCCAAACATTGAGGCCCCATGACTGGTTATTTGGAGAGGTATGTCTATCGGGAATAAAGTATGAATGCCAAATAGTGCACCATTTGGCAAATACACAGTGTAAATGTATGTTCAATTTACAAACTGAATTGAGTTGTTAAATTACGATGTGTATGTGTGCATTTTCAGACTATTGAATGCTATCTAAGAGCAATTCTTAATGCAAAGGGTGCATCTGCTAAACTCTACCAACTGAGTCATTACACGACAGGTGTAATTTTAAACGGCACAAGAGAGCAGTTGGCCCAACAAGGATTAAGAAAAGTGAGTGAAACTTTAATTATGTTTCTGAGTATTTAGGTCATACATACATCATTGATTGTATTTTTGAATGTCATACAGGTCAACTTTGAGCAATATGATGGTGTAATCGCTGCTGTGAATGTCAACAATGTACACTGGAGGTTTGTGGTAAGTAGAAAATAAATATCTTGTTTAAAATACGTATTACACATGAAGACATTCCAATATTAATGTTTCTGCACATTTTATGTATTCTTTTGTCTTTTTAGTATGTCCATGCTGTATCAAAACACATTTTTGTGCTTGACCCTCAATGTGGAAATAATGAAAAGGAGGCTGCCACACGGGCCTGTAAAAAATGTGGGTACATTAGCTTTCTTTTCAAACAACCTGTAACTTTTCTGCTCTGTCAAAACACTCTGTTGTTGGTGTATTTGGGACTTTGCAGAAGAACACCAAAATCACAGTGCATTGTTTTTGTGCAACAACAGGGAATTCTTCAAAATGAGGAGAAATCGGCATGGAAGAGAAGACTGGGTAGACACCAAATGGCAGCCTGGCACAATAGACCATACATTTCAGGACAATGGTTACAGCTGTGGTGTGTTTGTGATGCAGGTAATAAAAATTGTTGTATACTTAAGCTTTGTTTTCAGCTTTTTCCACATCAGACTGTGTTTCTAATATTAAGATTTGATGCTTTTTGTGTAGATGGCCAGGCAGGTTGTGGAAGACTTTCCAAAAATTCCGGAAAGCATTGACATAGATCCCAGCAAGTACTAGATGTGGAACTGCAGGAGAAATATGGCAAAATACATTTTACTAGCATCAGGTATTTTAGCTTTTTTATGTCCTTTGTTGTATTTGTTTGACAGACCATTTATTAAAAGCATATCCCTATCTTCATTTTAATAATTGCAGTCTCAAGGGAAGAATATTGTTCCGTCTGTGGGCAAAAACCTGAACCAAAAAAGGACGAGATTTGGGTAATCAATTAGTCATGATTTCACTAGTGACAAAATAGGAAGTGAATTTAAAAAAGAACAAATCTAACAACGTGTGTCCTTTTTGTTCTCAGATTCAGTGTGAATTGTGCCAGAGGTGGTTTCATGTAAATTGCCTTAACATAGTGGTCCCATCAAAAGACCAATCATGGTTTTGTGTTTTGTGCATATAATTTATGTAGAGGTGTTCATTGTACCTGTGTTTGTAACTTTACGTTTTATTTGTTATGCTAAATGCATAAAAAAACAGTACATTTTCTGTCTGTAATGTTTATTATACCTTTGGCCTTGTGGCTCTATGTTTACATTCGTTTTTTGAAGGATAAACAAATATTTTTTTGCCTTTCCAACTTTCGTGTGTGTGTGTGTGTGTGTGTGTGTGTGTGTGTGTGTTTTTTCTGTTTCAAAATTATTGATTTGAAATGACTAAAATGTCAACACTAAAAATTGCTAAATAGGACTTTATCAGACCATTTAGAGAATCTTTGTAAAAGCAGCACCATGCAGAGAGACAGCATTAACAGTGTAGATATTTCTTCATAAAATTAGCGTAATCAAATTTAATTAGGCTGAATAATTTGAGCTCTAGTACATTCAAGAGATAGCAGCTATTTCAGAATCTATCTGTTTTTACATGTATCTCCAATGGGCTATATATGGCTGCATCGGCTAAGTTTTGATTTTTGTTTTTTAATGCAATACATGCAGAAGTGATGTAACAGTGTATTTATGTAACACACTGAACACTAGCGAAACACAAAAATCTTTATATCTTTAGGGTGTAGAACATACAAATAATAAGCCTAGCAGGGACAAATTATTTTTTTTACTCAGAATTTTTAGTGACATTTTGTATTGGTTTCTTCAATGACACATTAACCAGTTCAATAGCTTTTTTTTTCTTCAATGAAGAAATATTTTGTTGAGATGCTCAATTTCTACTAGCAGTGTGCTGTGTAGATTTTTCAATGCATATCATCCAGTTCAATAGCTTTTCTTTGTATGGCTGAAGTGCTCTGAAACAAATTGGACTTTACACAACAAACTACAGAACAGAACTCTCCAGAGGCCTCATTTATAAAACTCTCCGTAGATTTCATCCTAAAAGTGTACATAGCTACTCACAAAAGGTAGATTTTGCGTATGCACAAAAGTTTTTTATAAAACCATGCATAGGCCTACGCCAGAATCTGCGCAAAAAAATCCCTTTATAAATCCCAGTCAGGGGAAGATTGTTCGTACGTGCATCTCCACCCCGACTCCTCCCCGAAATCACCATATATGGAACTTATGGAACACCTAGTTTTACTATGCATAACCTCATCTGCATAATATTTCCATGCATATTCCCATTCATGCGACACCATGTTTACCACTGTCAAAGGTACAAGACATTAAGGAAATATGAGATACGGCTTATAAATGTCATTTGTGCCATACATTAAAGAGAATGCAGGGTTAACTCCCATACAACTTTTGATATTAAGCAAAGCTTGGCGATCGTAGGTGAGCACTGAGACTGCATGGAACCAGTGCAAAATCATGCATAAAACGAACAGCACAGATGTCAGACGAACAGGTACCACAGGTACACCAAACTGAGACAAACAAGAGACAGAGAGACGGCAAGCCGGGTGCACTGGCGCCATCTTGTTGGACAAAAAAAAAAGAAAAACTGAATTGAATTGAATTTACAAAAAAAGATAAATACACAGTCAGCAATAAAATTATAAAACAAATGACCTCAATTAGTTGAGGTATTTGAAATATGACAACACTGAATTTTTATAAGCAGTGATTTAAGAGCCATATATGTTATTTATTTAGATAAATATAACATCAGATGGCTTTGACCTGTAATGACTGTACAATGTAGTGATGCAGTTAGACAAACTAGGATATTTATATGTACAAATCAGACAAATATCCCATTCCAAAACATTTCTAGCATAAACGTACATAGAGAAAGAGAGACGGCAAGCCGGGTGCACTGGCGCCATCTTGTTGGACAAAAAAAAAAGAAAAACTGAATTGAATTGAATTTACAAAAAAAGATAAATACACAGTCAGCAATAAAATTATAAAACAAATGACCTCAATTAGTTGAGGTATTTGAAATATGACAACACTGAATTTTTATAAGCAGTGATTTAAGAGCCATATATGTTATTTATTTAGATAAATATAACATCAGATGGCTTTGACCTGTAATGACTGTACAATGTAGTGATGCAGTTAGACAAATATGATGAACAGATTTTAATATAGGCTTTTATTTACATACATATAAATATTGATCAATTACCATTACAAAAATCTCAATCTTAAACATTTGCTCATTCTGTGTATTTGTGTTTTTAAAATAGGGTAACTTTGTTGCAAAAGCTTACAGCACAAGGAAGCTTGATTTCAAACTGAATAGAATTTACAAAAAAAGACAAGTACACAGCCAGTAATAAAATTATAAAACAAATGACCTCAATTCAGTTTGAGGTATTCAAAACATGACAACACTTAATTTTTATAAGCAGTGATTTAAGAGCCATATACAGTATGTTAGGCCTATTTATTTAGATAAATAGAACATTGGATGGCTTTGTAATGACTGTACACAATGTAGTGATGCAGTTAGACAAACTAGGATATTTATATGTACAAATCAGACAAATATCCCATTCCAAAACATTTCTAGCATAAACGTACATGTAAAGAAATTAAAGTTCAAGCTTTGATTGTTGAAAGACTTTCTGGTGCATTTCACTTACAGACAATACAATTTCTAGTTGCATTTTCATCAGGTGTGGATCTATTCTAAATGGTTGATAACTTTTGACAAAGTTTAATCCAGGAGCAAAGAGAAATAATTTCTACTTTAAAGGGGTCATAAAGTAGAAATTTGAACAGTCAACAGCAAATACTTAAACTAATAACAAAACAGTCGCTGATTCAGAAGCGCCAGATTG
>NW_015551137.1:0-7304 GCF_001515605.1 Sinocyclocheilus anshuiensis | reverse complement strand
CACAATCAGCTTGTAACACTCCAAAGAGAAAGGAAAACTTGAAATCGCATCATATGACCCCTTTAAGGAAGCGCCGCATGAAGAGAGGTAATCGTGGTGGTGTTCGTGTGAGAATCAGAAGGGCAATTGCGTCTTCCATACAGTCTTCGATGGAGTTTCCTCTGGATAGTATAAACTTGGAGGGTCTTCACCTGTCGCGACATTCATGGGATTATATTTTTCATCTCCCGGTTTCCCTGGATTTTCAGTCATCTATTTTTTCTGCTCCTCCGCGTTTAAGGATTCGTCAAAGAGGAGTGAACTGTTCAAATCTCTGCCAACTGAACTTTGTTCAACATCTGGATCTGAACTTGTCATCACAGCCTCCTTTGAATATGGCCTTAGTGAACGCTAGGTCTGTATGCAATAAAACTTTCATTCTACATGACTTTTTTACCCATTGGGATCTGGACATTTTGTTCTTGACTGAGACTTGGGCCGGTGCTGGTGAGTTGTTACTAGTGAGTTTTCCGAATTTTTAACTTCTGTTGCCCTGTTGTATGATCATATGTTGCTACTGGGTGATTTTAATATACATCTTTGCTGCCCGGGGCGTCCTTTGGTTGCTGAGTTTTGTAATATCTTGGACTCGTTCGGTTTTTCTCAACATATAAATCAAGCGACTCATGTTCTTGGTCACACACTTGACCTTATTATGTCATATGGTTCTTGTATCAACTGTAGTTGATGTTGTCATTGATGAGATGATGTATTCATTGATGATGCTTCCTTCTCCGATCACAAACCCTTTGTTTAGAAGGTTCCTGCTGTGAGCTCTGCTACTGTGAATAAGCCTGCTGGCTTTTATTCTCGTTTTATAAACTCACTTACTGTTTCTCAGTTCAGTGAAGAATATCTAGCTAATGCTGTTGAAAAATCTATCTTGCATGCTGCAAAGGCGTCCTATGGGCCTGATGATTTGATTTCTCTGTTTTACACAGATTGTTCTAATATCTTAGATTCTATTGCTCCTTTTAAAATGAAACAACCAAAGATAGAATCTTATTACTGGTTGGATGACAACGCTCGCTATATTAGACAGGCGTGCCGTAAAGCAGAGAGGAGATGGAAGCGTGATCGTCTGACTGTGTCTCTTGAGATTTTTAAAGAGTGTCTGGTTAAGTTTCAGAGCACTAAGTCAGCTAGATCAAAATATTTTTCAGAACTGATTAGCACACACTGTCATAGACCTAGGGTTTTATTCTCCACAATAAATTCAGTAATTAATCCGAATTCCCAGTTTTCTAGGGAGCCGTCAGCAGGGCTCTGTGAGAAATTTTTGACTGAATAGCGCACACTGTCATAGACTTAGGGTTTTATTCTCCACAATAAATTCAGTAATTAATCCGAATTCCCAGTTTTATAGGGAGCTGTCAGCAGGGCTCTTTGAGAAATTTTTGACATTTTTTGTTGACAAAGTGAGTGCCATTCGCTTATCTTTTACTTCACAGCTCTCAGATCTGTCTTTGAACTCGCCTGCTAGTCCATTTTCAACATGTCTCTTTAATGGTCCCGTTTGAAAACTAAGGGTGACAGAGCCTTTTCAGTCACTGCCACCCGTCTGTGGAACCAATTGTCTCTAGACTGTCACCTTGCACCTTCCATTTTTAAATCGAATCATTTCTCCTTAGCATTTTAATTTCATTTCATTGTTGTGCTAAGGGTGACAGAGCCTTTTCAGTCACTGCCCCCCGTCTGTGGAACCAATTGCCTCTAGACTGCCGCCTTGCACCTTCCATTACTATTTTTAAATCGAGTTTGAAAACTTATTATTTCTCCTTAGCATTTTAATTTCATTTCATTGTTGTGTTATTGTCTGTCTTTTTTTATTATTTGCTGTTTTTCCTTTTCTCTTTTAATTTGATTTTACATTGTTAAGCACTTTGGATAGCTTTGCTATGTTGAAATGTGCTATATAAATAACATTTACTTACTTACTTACTTGAAATCAAATTTGAAATCAAGCTTCCTTGTGCTGTTAGCCTTTGCAACAAAGTTACCCTATTTTAAAGACACAAATACACAGAATGAGCAAATGTTTAAGATTGAGATTTTTGTAATGGTAATTGATCAATGTTTATATGTATGTAAATAAAATTGTTCATCATATAGAGCGAACGTGTCTTTTTAGAAGACTTGGATTAAACAAAGCTTGAAATAATGAATGCCTTGAAAAAATGGATGGACAAAAAAATGTGAGATATTAAAATATCTATATGGCAGTATACAGTATGTGGTAGTTTTACCAATGGGATTGAAAATGATTGTTGAAAAAGTCGTCATGAAATCAAAAATGACCCTACTTACTTTTTTTTAAAGATTTATTTTTGGTGTTTTATGCCTTTTATTTAGATAGGACAGTAAGTCGACAGGAAGCGAAGTGGGTGAGAGAGAGAGAGGGGGTGGGATCGGGAAAGGTCCACGAGCCGGGACTCAAACTCAGGACGCCCGAAGCGCAAAGGCGCTACATGTCAACACGCTGCCCACGAGGCCATCGGAGCCGACCCTACTTACTTTTTTAGTGCACGTTACTAGTCTTGTGGTGAACAATTAAACCGTGCAAGTCAATACACTGAAAAATATATATATTTTTTTTAATTGTCTGCCGTCGTAATATTTAATCCAAAACTGAAAATTTTGCTTCCGCTCTGGAATGGCGTTCTGGCTCTGATGACGTCAGTTTGTTGGCTTCAGGAGAATCCTCTTGTTAAGTCATGACGTAAGGTAGAGACCTGCACCAAAGAGGATAGAAGCCCAAGAGGCGAAACTCTGTAGTGATAAGGGCAACAGTCTATAGATGGCGCTGCAGAGGCACTGCCGCCATTTTGGACTGAAAACTGCTAAAAGTCACTAGAAGATGTGAGAGAGCAAGTGGGCGAAACGCACGCAGTGTGCTGCAATAAACTGCAGCAATTTATTTATTTGTTATTTATCTGTTGCACAAAAGCAAAAAGAACAACTAATATTATTAAGCGTCAACATTCACAAACCACTGTTATTTTTAACAGAAAATGTTCTGTTAAAAATAACAGTGGTTAGTGAATGCTGATGCTTAGCCTAAATAACAAATATTGTATCGGTTATAGTGTTTATGCTGGGATGTTGTGGAGCTTAGGAGATGTTACAGAACCATTTCATGTAAATTTCTTCGATGTACTGAAAAAAATCTATATACCTGTAGATTACTTTTATGCGGGCGGGAGCGGGACAAAACATGAATGTTGCTGGCGGGAGCGGGACCAGACAAGATATATTTCTGCGGGAGCGGGCGGGCGGGGGACAGAATCTTGTGGGAGCGGGGCTGAAAAATCCGTCCCGCGCAGGTCTCTAATGTAAGGACTGCTGTTTCCGGGTTCATGCCTCTACTCATTTCACTTGAGAATACTATCTCAACAGCCATTTATGAGCACCATTTAATTAATATTACATATTTAAGCTAAGCATTTTAAAATTTTGCTGTGCACACTACAGTCTCTGTGCTCACAGTGTCTCAGACACTAATATTTTAGCTGAATCACTGTCTGGCCATCTGGGATTTGAGTATGCAGATAAAGGTTAGGGTTATAATTTTTTCAGCATTACATGACATCGTGAGTGTGTAAATGCACAGTTTGTTGTTTTCTTGGGGTGTCTGGCAGAGCATTAGGACCCAGAAGCGGTGAAGCGTGATATCAGACGTAACAAGCAGGTATTCTTAACCACTCCTATCCAACCATGAATCTGCTATGAGCAAGATGTGGAGTGGAGGTGCACCACAATAAAACCCTGCCCTTTATTCAATATTCCGTTTCACTTGGAAATACATCACAACACTGAAGTCAGTTGCAACTTCCGGTTCACAGGTACTTTAATATAGATTTTTTTTCAAGGTATTGAAGTTAGAAATTCCTGTATCGTGACCACCAATTTCACACTATTTGTCAATAAGATAAAAGTGGGTTTTGTTCAAAGTAGCTAATTAATATTTTTTGGTAATTCATTAAATATCACCAGCTAAAAAGTAACTAGTAATCTTTTGAGTAGTTTTTGAGAAGAGTAATTTGTACTTTTACTTAAGTACTGTTTTGACACCAGTACTTTTAATTGTAATTGAGTATTATTTCAGCAATGTAACAGTACTTGTACTTAAGTAAAAATTTTCAGTACTCTTTCCACCACTGACTATGAAATTTTACATCAAAATAAAAAAAAAAAATCTTAATTTATTATTGGGCTCTCATTTCAGTGTCACTTACCGCTTTTCCTGCTCATCCCTTACCCAACTCCATCGTTCAGTGCCCTCAGGTGCCTTGAAAACACTAAACAAATAAAGCAAAGGCAACGGGAAAACATTAAGGTAACGAGTCATTAAAATCATTCTTCAATCGGGGAACGGGACAAGGCATCTGCCATGACATTATCCTGCCCTCAAATATGAGGAATGTCTAAACTGTAAGGTTGTAGTAACAACGGCCAACATATAAGTCGTTGGTTAGGGCTTCATAACGATTGCAAAAATGTAAGCAACAACGGCCAACATATAAGTCGTTGGTTAGGGCTTCATAACGATTGCAAAAATGTAAGCGCATTATGATCCAAGAAAACTACCACCGGAATGGAACCGCCGCACACATACACGTCAAAGTGTTGTAATGCCCACACCAAAGCGTTTCTTTTTCGATTGTAGAATAATTCAACTGATAAAGAGTTAAATTTCTTAGAAAAAAAAGCTAACTGGTCTTTCGACTCCATTGTCATCTTTTTGCAGTAATACAGCTCCAGCCCCTACTCGACTCATCCTGAATTTGGAATGGTCGATCCCAATGAGGGGCGGCCAACACAGGAGCAATACTCAACAAAAGTTTCGCATTTTCAAACGCACGCTGAGAATTTGAAGACCATTCAAATTTGGGTCACACTTTATATTAGGTGACCTTAACTACTATGTACTTACATCAAAAAATAAGTACAATGTACTTATTGTGGTCATATTGTATTGCAAAACACTTTTGCTGCTATTGTGGTGGGATATGTGTAAGGTTAGGGACAGGTTTGGTGGTATGGGTAGGTTTAAGGGTGGGTTAAGGTGTAAGGGATTGGTCAACAGTGTAATTATAAATGTAATTACATATAGGTATTTTTAAAAAAATATAAGTACAATATAAAAATATGTATGTACACTATAAGTGCATTGGATCAAAAGTACATAGTAGTTAAGGCCACCTAATATAAAGTGGGACCCAAATTTATTTTTAGCCTTCAATAAATCAGTAAGCGGGGCAACTACTGTTGAAAAATTAGCACAGAAACTGCGATAATATCCGATCTTCCCTAGAAATCTCGACGCACCTCCCCCTGACCCACTACTTTTCCCAAATAAGTTACAGTAGCTTCTGCAAATTCACACTTCGTTAAATGTATAGTAAATAAAGCACGCAACTGACAAAGGTGTTCATCCCACGTCTGACTATACACTACAGCATCATCTAAATACACGGCACACCCTTCCAGCCCTGAGACCACTTTATTCATCAGGCGCTGGAAGGTAGCCGGAGCGTTTCGAAAACCCAAACTCATTACGTTGTAAGAGTATAGCCCAGACGGAGTAATAAAAGCAGAAATTTCTTGTGCACGGGGAGATAAGGGAACTTGATAATACCCCTTTAAAAGGTCAATCTTGGTTACAAACCTGGCTGAGCCCACAGAATCTATGCAATCTTCCATCCGTGGAAGCGGAAAAGAGTCGGGCTTGGTGACGCTATTTAATTTTCTGTAATCAGTGAAAAACCTATACGTCCTATCTGGCTTCCCAACCAGAATGTGTGGTGATGCCCAACTTGAATAAGATGGCTTCGCAAGGCCAGTATTTAACAGATACTTAACCTCAGCTTCCAAAAATTCCTGCTTTTCAAGGGAAACACGATAAAACCTCTGTCGAATGGGCAAAGAATTACCAACATTGATATCATGAAATATTAGGTCAGTGCACGAGGGAGTATCTGAAAAGAGTGATGGGAACTCAGTTATCAAATCAATCAGTTGCTGACGGTTTTCTTTAGACAAATGTTCCAACATAACTTCCAATTAAGTCCAAATTACAAAGTCGAGGCTGAACAATACAATCAGGTAGAACACTCTCTCCTTCATTACAATCTGTAGCCATACTCACAGAAGGATTACTCACCTCTGTAACTAACGGCACAGGCTTGATTTCAGCACCAGGGGCAGCTTTTTCACGTGCACGACAAAAATTAGGTTTTAACAAATTCACGTGACAAAGTTGGGTAGATTTTCTCCTATCCGGGGTCGAAACAATATAATTTTGGTCCGATACCCGTTTGATAACACTGTACGGCCCAGAAAATCTCGCTAAGAAAGACGATCCGGTAACAGCTAACAAAATTAAAACTTGATCTCCGGGACTAAATTTGTGGTGCTCAGACGGACGATCAAACCAGGTCTTCATTTTCAACTGTGCTTTACCTAGGTTTTCACGGGCTAGTTTTCCTGCCAAATATAATCAACGTCGGAAGCCATTTACATAGTCCAATAGATTTACTGGCGTTTCAGTTTCAGTAACATAATTAATTAAAATTGCCAGTGGACCTCTTACTTTGTGACCAAACACCAAATCGTTAGGGCTGAAACCCAGACTCTCCTGAACAACTTCATGCGCTGCTAACATCAACCATGGCAATCCCTCTCCCCAATCCTTATTTAATTCATTGCAGTATGCGCTCAATAACTGCTTTAACGTTTGGTGAAAACATTTGAGAGCTCCCTGGCTCTCTGGCACTACTTTTATGATGGTTCACGCAGTTGTTGTAATACCTGAGCAAACATGCGGGACGTGAAATTGGTTCCTATGTCAGTTTGGATAATCTTTGGAATAACAAACACTGAAATAAACTGAGACAGAGCTTTCACCACTGCCTTAGTGGTGATTTTTCGTAAGGGATAAGCAGCAGAGTAGCGAGTCGTCTGACAAATTACCGATAATATGTAGGTAGAACCAACTTTGGACGGACTTAGCGGGCCAACACAATCAATAGTTAAATATTCAAAAGGATTGCTCACAACAGGGATGGGATACAATGGCGCGGAGGCTAGTACCTCGTTAGGTTTGCCTACTATTTGGCATGTGTGGCATGTCTTAATAAAACTCACCACATCTCTTTTCAATCGAGGCAAGAAAAAAATAGAGCATTACACTGTTGTAGGTTTTCTTAACTCCTAAGTGTCCACCCAGCTAACAAAAAAAGGTCCCCAGGACGTCCCCTAAATGG
>NW_015551136.1:702-878 GCF_001515605.1 Sinocyclocheilus anshuiensis | reverse complement strand
AAAGTAGGGGCTTGAATTGGTACCTCTATTATGATTGGAAGAGTCATTTCATGCTTAATGGTAGCAGTGTAAGGTTAAGGTTAGCGAAGAAACCCTAATTTCAGTATTAAAGCATAAGTCTGTTCTGACGAAGCATAAGTCTGAATCTCAGCTCAGTGGCATGTCCAAACTGTACC
>NW_015551136.1:0-263 GCF_001515605.1 Sinocyclocheilus anshuiensis | reverse complement strand
GAAGTGCTTATTTAATGCAACAAGTCTTGAAGGACTGAAAGCACCACATTTTAAAACTGTGGGCAACTTCTTTGAAATAGGCAGACACTAAACTGTTTGAATTGCATTGGCATGCATTGGTTACCATGACAACAACTTGTCACAGGAAGCGCTAACTCCACATAGCACACGCGTCACCTGGCGACGCCATGTTGTAAACAAACCACCTAAGCTAACACGACTTATCATAGTTTCATCTTAGGCTAAGCTACCAAATAGCTTTA
>NW_015551135.1:890698-896364 GCF_001515605.1 Sinocyclocheilus anshuiensis | reverse complement strand
AAATTTAAGGGGGTCTGAATACTTTCCGTACCCACTGTATCTGTCCATTTTGGGATTCGCCAGACAAGTAGATTAAAACTAACGAGAGTGTGAGAATCACCCCTAGTTGTGGACTGTAGTTACACCTCATGTAGCTGGCTAATACATTTCATACCTACTCTAAAATGTTCTACTCCCTTAAAGAATTCACTGTAATTTCAGAAATGACTAGTTCATCCAAACATTCTGTTAATTACTCACCCTCAACCTTTTTTTTTATTTTGCATGGAATTGAAAAGGAAAAGTTTAGCACAATGTCCCAGGTGATCTGTTCTATACAAAGAAATGGTGACAGGAAAAAAAAGAAAAAAAAAAAGTATAGTCCTAAAGTAGACTTGCACAAAATCTTTCATCATTTACTCACCCTCATGTCATTCCAAACCTGTATCACTTTCTTTCTTATGTGGAAAATAAAAAAGAGAATTTGAGAAATGTTTTTCGTCCTTACAATAGAAATTAATGATTACCAAAACGGTTTGGTTACCAAAATTCTTTGAAATGTCTTTTTTTGTGTTCTGAAGAAGAAAGTCATGCAGGTTTGGGACATGAGGTGAGTATATGATCACAGAATTTTCAATTATGGGTGAACTATCCCTTTAAGTCTGTTTTATGTAAGGAACAGGTTGGGACTTTTTTTGTGTTTCACAGAAGAAAGTAAGTCATACACTTTTGGAATTAGGGTGAGTAAATGATGAAAGAATTGTCATTTTTTCACTTTAATAAGCATTAACATATTGCATTATCTGCAGTCAGGAGAAGTTCCACATCTTTCTCTCATTCAGTTCCAGTTCAAACTTTCTAGGACAAACCCTTTATTTATAAGCACATTTTAATAAAACTTGCTATATTGAAGTAAAACTAGTTGATAGCAGTTGATAGTACATTTTAACGGACATGTTCAAACTGAAATTAAAAGATATGAAAATGTTGTATTATTGCATATTTTAGTAGCATGTACTGTATACACTAAGAAGTCTGGGTTCAGTACAATTTTTTCGTTTGTTTGTTTTGTTTTTGAGAGAAATCAATACTTTTCTTAGGCATCAAACATGACAGTTTAAACTTCAACATTGTTACAGAAGATTTCTATTTTAAATAAATGCTTAAAAAATGCTAGAAAAACTATCAGTTTCCACTCAAATATTAAGCACTTTTTTAACATTGATAAGAAGAAATAGTTTCTGTAGCATCATGTGACACTGAAGACTAGTAATGGCTGCTGAAAATTCAGCTTTGCATCACAGGAATAAATTAAAATGAAAATTATACAAAAAAAAAATTGTAATACTATTTTACATTTTTGATCAAATGAGTGCAGCCTTGAGTGAGTATTAGAGACTTCTTTCAAAAACTTTAAAAACCCCAAACTTTTGATCAGCATTAGGTTTATAGCCTACAGCACAGAACATGTTGTTATGTTGTTGATTTCATCCATCCCTTTTCTTTTATTGATTTTCTTTCACTATACAACATGAAATCATACTAAATGTGTCATTTCAGCCCTCATGCCTGCTGTGACCCTGCAGTAGCTGTCAGGTCCACATGCTCAATTGGTTAGTTGTATTAAGCAGAACAGTCTAACCTCCATCTGTCCACCCACCCCTACAGAGAGACAGATTATAGATGTGACCACTGACTCTCAATGTTTATCCCTTCCCTCCAAATCTGTAATATTGATATTGCCCACACACACAGAGAGAGGAAATAGATAGATTCTTTCCCCTGTAGTGAAAGGCAAACACAAGTCAATTGACATGAACTACTAACCCAATCTCTTGCCCCCTGTGGCACAGTCCAGATTGCTAATCACTGAATGATTTGCTTGTCATACCGAATTGGAAAATTACAGTTTGATAGGCTGTTGGCTCACAGCAATGATTTTAGTTAATATATTTTAAATGTATAATGATAATACATAATTCAGTCAACAGTCTTTGAACTATCAAAATCACACAGCATAGAGAGTAAAGGAGAGAGAAATAGCGAAACATTAACTGGCTGCATGATTTCTCATAATAATATGTGATAGTATTGCTAACACAAAAAGCTTATTTGCCTCTGGAATAGCATTTTTTGTGAGTGTGTTTTTAGAATGAAAGTTGCTAACAAATTCCTGCTTAAGCTAAGATCCGTCAAACAAATAAACTCACATCCTAGTGTTGTGTGTAGTACTTAATTTTTTTAGAAAGTTTTTTTAAACACACAACAGTTTCAAAATGTATATTTCCGGTAACTCGTTGTCTCTTCAGTAATGTTAACCACAGAAATGATTTCACTAAAAACTGCTAACTCTTTTCAGGGTTTTTCATGTGATAATATTGTTAACCTAGAAATCGTTCCACAAATAATTTCCACTGGATATTCAGAATGTCATTTTTGTGTGGATTTAAGATGCAAGTTGTTAACGTTCGGACTACTATAATTTGTCAAGTACGTACACTGGTGTGCAAAAAATTTGGAGTTGGCAAGATTTTTTTTATGTTTATGCAAGTGTCTTACGCTCACCAAGGCTGCATTTATTTGATCAAAACTACAGTAAAAATAGTAATATTGTTAAATATTGTTACAATTGAATATAACTGTTTTGTTTTAAAGGGGTCATATGATGTTGCTAAAAATAACATTATTTTGTGTATTTGGTGTAATGAAATGTGTTTATGCGGTTTAAGGTTAAGGAATACCTCAAGCGTGTGACGGAAATGTTACACCTAATACAATAAATAAATAAAACTCGAGTTTGAATCATCAGTGGCAAATTCTTTAAATATAAAAAACGTCTGTGAGTCAGAACAATAACATTTCAAAGAGAAAGGAAAAATTGAAATCGCATCATATGATCCCTTTAAAATGTAATTTATCATGTGATTGCAAAGTTGAATTTTCAGCAGCCAATAGTCTTCAGTGTCACATGATCCTTCATTCTAATCATTCTAATATGCTGACTTTGTGCTCATAAAACCTTTCTTATTTGTTATCAATGTTAAAACAGTTGTTCTGCTTTATAATTTGTGGTACATTGCCTAATAATTTGTGGAAACTGTGGTACATTTGTCATAGAATAGAACAGGTGTGGCCAACGTCAGTCCTGGAGAGCCACAGTCTTGCAGAGCTTTGCTCCAACCTTGATAAAAACTCACCTGCCTGTTGCTTTCTAGTAACTCTTAGACTTTGATTAGCTTGTTCATGTGTGTTTGATCAGGGTTGGAATGAAACGCTGCAGGTATAACGTTGGTTTTGGGTTTTGTTTCTAGATCCATCTTCCGGTGAGTTGTTGTATTTGCTGCTTTCATTCCTGGTCCCTGTCTGGATTTTGTTCCCTGTTCCTGGCTGGATTATCTTTGTCTATGTTTTTCGTTAATAAAATTTTGCTGCATTTAGATCCTCGCCTGACCTTGCCCTTACCACCACAGTTACAGAACTAAACACCACATGACTAGACTAAACCAATCAAAAAATTGCACATAAACAGACAGCACAAGAGGATACAGGGAAGCACATGAAAACAAGTCTATGACAAATGTCAAAATAAGAGACATGAAAACAATGAACAAAAAACAAAACCCAAAACCAGCGTTACAGCAGCACTGTGGCTCTCAGGGTCCAACGTTAGCCACCCCTGGAATAGAAAGTTTAAAACAACAGCATTTATTTGAAGTTAAAAATTGCAACAATGTAAATGTCTTTGCTGTCAATTTAATACATCATTCTTGTTTTAAAAAAATCTTTTGAATGGAAGTGTAAATTCACATCCTAGTGTTAGTAGTAATCCATATACTGTAGCATTCTCTATCAACTTGCATTTTTAAAGCACATAACTACTTCAAAACTCACACTGTAAAAAATTTGTGTAATCTTAACTGTAAAATATTTTAAAATATTGCTACAGAAAAAAATTGTTAATAGGTTAACAAGTTCCTATACTTTATACAGGGAAAAAATGTAAAAGATCTAACCAGAAATTTCATGTAATTTTAAGGTAAAATGCTATTAATTGAACAGTTTTTAGAAGTAAAAATTAACTAATAAACATACAATTTAGTCAAAAACTCTAAACTGATATTCCCAGAAATCCCTGCATGACATTTGAAAGTATTTTGTTTAAATAACCATGTTATTTAATAGTTTTTGTTATCAGTTATGTACATTATGTTGCATCTTCTGTTGTTTAATGAATGTTTATTGCATTATTTAAGTGTTACCATGATGGTGTTTTGTGTTTGTGTGAATTACCTTTTTTGTATTATATACTTCAGCTTGTGGAAAAGCTACTTGTGATGAACTTTAATTCTTCATGTGGCGTTCTCTTTTACCACCTGCCTTAAAGGGGTCATATGATGCGATTTCAAGTTTTCCTTTCTCTTTGGATTGTTACAAGCTGATTGTGCATAGATAAGATCCCTGAAGTTGCAAAGACTAAAGTCTCAAAACCAAAGAGATATTCTTTATCAAAGTTAAGACTCTGCCACGCCCCCCTAAAACGGCTCGTTCTAACACGCCCCCACATATCTACATCACTGTGTGGAAATATTTGCATAATGCCGCCCAAATGTTCACGCAAAGAAAGAAGGCATGGTTTCAGTAACCGCAGTTAGTGTTGAAGCAGCCATGTCAGGGAGACGCTGTGTGTTTCTAGGCGAAAGCAAAAGCACTTTATTTGGCCTTCCGAAAGTAGATGCATTTAGGAATCTTTAAGATTACTTACAACAGACCGTTTCATGAACCTAGGAGAGGAGGTAATTCTGACTTTGCTATGACAATCTGGCGCTTCTGAATCAGCTACTGTTAGTATGTTTTGTTATTAGTTTTGTTATAAGTATTTGCTATTGACTGTTCAAATTCGGAGTTTTATTTGAAAAATAATGTGTTTTTTGAACATTAAAGCATGTCAACATATTCTGTTACACCAAATACACAAAATAATGATCTTTAAAAAAGCATCATATAACCCCTTTAAGGTGGTTGTCAGTATATGTTAAAGGTATAAAACAGATTTTAGTAGCAGTGTGTGTTGTTGAATTTATTGGTTTACATTCACATTTACTCGTTTGTAAATTACAGTTCTATACTGTAAAATTTACAGTTTGTTCTGTAAATGTTTTATTCTGGCAACCACAGCTGCCAAAATTATTTGGAAGAAATTACAGTGCACATGTGGTATGTGTATTTTACATTGTCTCTTCAAGTAATGTTAACTACAGAAATGACTGTACTCAATTGAAAACCGTTATTCTGAAATTATTAGAAATTCCTGAGAGAACCCATAGTAAAAATGGCAATTCAGTGGACTTTAGAACTATGCAAACTAAAGAGAACTAGACACAATCTATATGACAACAATTTCTTGACAACATCCAAAGCCAGAAATGACTGTAAATGAATACACATTTCAAACCATACTGTATTATTTCTCCATCATCCCATTATTAAATTTTGCTCTCTTTACTTTCATCTACATGCTAAATTACCATATCACATACTGTACGAGAAGAGTGCTAGTCACGAAGTAGCTGCTAAACCTGACAAGACGCAGACACGCTTTCATGCCAATTATGTTGCCACATTCTTCCATGCCAACAACCTCTTTAATTAGAGTGAAGCCCCCCTCATACTTCCCCCTCCCCTCTGCT
>NW_015551135.1:878682-890602 GCF_001515605.1 Sinocyclocheilus anshuiensis | reverse complement strand
ACACTCCTCATTATCAATGCGAGGAACATACAGACCAGAGGGGGCTGTAGAGTGTGTGATTCGATTGACCCACATCTTCAAGTGCAAATGAGAGTGAGAACAAGGGAGAGGAAGGAGGGATGGAGGGAGATGGAAGTGAGGAAGAGTGAGAGACTGGTGGGGTGCAGGGAGGTTCATGAAGAGACTAATTTGAGGCTTAGTGGGGTGTCCGTGTGCTAAAAACTGAGCAGATTTACTGAAGGTCAGTGTCTATTTGACAGATCGAATGAGATCTTTCAGAAGCATCCAAAGGGACACTTTCTGCACATTTTCCCTGTTTCTTTCAGTCAACGACAGAGACAATTGCATCCTCTCAGACGCTGTTTAATCCTCTCATTCACCAGAACCAGAACAATTGGTTATTACAAAACTTGTTTTTAATTAGTAGTAGTAGTAGTAGTAGTAGTAGTAGTAGTAGTAGTAGTAGTAGTAGTAGTAGTAATAGTAATAGTAGTAGTAGTAGTAGTAGCCTAATTCATAGTAATAATACATGGCTCAAAGCACCTTTTCAAAACAGTTCTGAAGCATGCTTTTTGTTTGCTGTCAGACACCAGCAAATGCGAGTTCATTCTCTGCCAGCAGGAGGCGCTGTTGGAGCGGAGATACAGCGGTTTCCCCGGTAACGGCTGTAATCAAATACAAAACGCTAGGAAAGACGAAATGAAAATGACATCAAAGCTTTTCTGAAGACGGTCGGTTCTTTTCAATTATACATTCATATAAAAACACCCGCGCTGCATTTTAATTTTGAAACGTGCAGTGCTCAGTTTATTCAACGAAGTAGAATCCTTTTGGAAAATCTATTTGTGGCGGTCAGTTTTGATTTTGTGACGGGCCGCCACAAATAACTCAATGTATGGGAAACACTGGACACTGCTATAAGTCAAATGGCCATAATCTACGTGATAACAAAAATAAAAAAATGTAAAATTACTCATATTAGCGGTGAAATGTCGTCCGATTATGTCAAACGTCATAAGCTCACTGGATGTCATGACAACAAATGTCAATATCTCGCCTTCGCTTTCATTTCGGACCATCTCCAAAAAGACTTAAAAAAAAACTAAACATATGATTTACAAGTTTAACATGCGTTTATCAAAGTAGGAGATAATTAGTGTTCTTGAAATATGAAATTGGGGCAGGTCCGGACTGAATTCCCTCCGGGTCCGGACTTTGAGAAGCACTGCTCTACATGCTTCAATCCTTCAAAGTGCTCACTGTAGAGAAAAACGCCTTTGATGGACATACACTCTCAGAAAAAAAGGTACAAAAGTTGTCACTGGAGCGGTACCTTTTCAAAAGGCACACCTTTGTACCTCAAGTGTCCATATTGGTACCTTAAAGGTACATATTAGTACCTAAAAGGTACAAAAGTGTACCTTTTGAAAAGGTACCGCCCCAGTGACAGCTTTTGTACCTTTTTTTCTGAGTGTAGATACTAATAGTCACTTCTGAAAACAATGCACCAATGTTATTTTTTTTCTAAGATACACCAAAGAAGGTGACTAAATGCATTAGTTTTGCTAGGTGCCACTGAGCTCTGAACAATCCAGTCGGATCGGGAACTGCGATAAAATGCTAATATGTGACAGAAAGTCCTTTGATCTCATACCCCGCAGATCCTCTTTTTTTTTTTTTTTACAAGAGGCCAAGACTCTTGTAGTGTGTGCATGTATTTATACGTGTCTGTGTCTGTGTGTGTGTGTGTGTGTGTGTGCGCGCGGTACTGCAATTGTCTTGTGGTTGTGTTCATGAATGAGTCTGCTGGCCGTGTGCAGGATTACTGCGTGCTGCACTAAACTGAGGAGCCTAAATGCAAAAATGCGTAAGAAAATCAACAGAGGGTTGTGTCACTATGTGCATCGCTGGGTTTTCTTTTGGTGTGCAATGGCATTCAGGAAAGAGGATTATACTGCACAGTGAGAGGTGACAGTGGAGGGTGTGTATATTAGGGATGCGTTTTTTGTTCTCAGCTACAGAATTTGTGTGTGTGTGAGAAAGGGAGAGACTAGCTTTGTTTGCTTGAGAGAGAACAAACTGAAAGACTTACTTAATCTATAGGTCTGTGAGTCCCTGATAAAGATGAAACACACACTATAGATCCCTATAAGACAATTTGTGTCTATCAGGAGTGATTTGCCAACATAGTCTCACAACAATTTGCAAGTATTTTAAGATTTCATCAGCTGGTTGCAAATTCATATGAATTTGTATAATTTAAATTGTACAGTTTTGTACTGCTCAAGTCTCCCTAATGGTTAAGTTTAGGGATGGACCTTCACAATGAAGTTTAACATACAAATCATACATTTTCGTACAAGTCAGATTGTACGAATTCAGAAGAAATTGCAGACTCATTCAATGTATTCTCATGAGATGGAGATGATGATGTATTTATGTCTTTATTTAACAGGATTAACACTTGTAAATCTAGCAAATTTTTCAATGTAGTTTGTATATTTACACAACCATTCAAAAGTTTGGGGTCAAGCATTTTTTTGGAGAAAAAAAGTAATACTTTTATTCAACAAGGATGCATTTCATTTCAAATGTTACTAAAGATTTCTATTTTTCAAATACTGTAAATGGTGTTCTTTTGAACTTTTCATTCATCAGAAAACCTTGAAAAAAATGTATCAAGGTTTCCACAACTGTTTTCAACATTGAGAATTATGAAAAATGTTTCTTAAGCATCAGATCAGCATATTAGACTGATTTCTGAAGGATCATGCGACACTGAAGACTGGAGTAATGGCCGCTGAAAATTCAGCTTTGCAATCACAGGAATAAATGACATTAAAAAAAAATATTAAAATAGAAAATAGTTTAAATTGTAATAATATTTCACAATATTACTATTCTTACTATATTGCTGGTCAAATAAATGCAGCCTTGGTGAGCATAAGAGACTTCTTTAAAAACAGAGAAATCGTTTCTTTGCGAAAAAGGTCAATTTTGCCTGTCACCAAGAACAAAAACTAATATCACATATTACACAGACTCAAAACAGACACACACAGCTTTCTGTTCTGTTTTTGAAAATCACAATATCCTACGGCTCACTGTTCATGCATACAGTACAGCGCAATCCAGAAAATAGCACTATAAAGACAGAAATACTGAAAATCTCCTGGTACATGTATTCTTTTCTTACGCTATTTGATTAAATGTCACCACCAACAGACAACATAACCCGAGGAACAGGAGCAGCACATTCTGAGGATTAAAGCTGTGAGATGAGGAAATAAAGTGGGAGACATTAGACAGACACTCAGACCCGTAATGGCAGAGTTGATGAGGCTTAGCAGTAATGATAACGCTGATGCTGGAGCAGGAGTGGCAAGACCACAGGGCTTGACACTTACTCCCAACTGTGTAATTATACAACGTACAGAGCAACACCACAGCTCGTTTACAAGGGCTGACTGCTCAAAACTAGATGAGGAGCAAATTAATAACCCGTGACTCCGGCAGCAGCAGGGTACAATAACATCACAACTGTGAGGTGACTAAACATGGAAGATTAATCATTTTAAAGTAGTATAGATGTCAGAAATTATGTGGCCAACTGTCCTGATCAGCCACTTGCATCCGTTCTCATATCCTTTAGTTATTTTCACTTTCTTTCAAAGATGAAGATTCTGTCATTATATACTCACCCTATGTCAATTCAAACATGCATGCTTTTCTCCACTGAACGCAAAAGGAGTTTAATGAAAGTGGACCAGAGGTCGTCGAACTCCAAAAGCAATATAATGCAATATAAAAGGATCATAAAATCATCTATATAATTTGCACACTATATTCCAGAATTTTCAAGCCATTTTATAACTTTGTGTGAGGAAGACATGAAATATCATGCGTGACAGCCGTGGTCAGCATTCACTTTCATTGTTTGGAAAGAGCAGATTGGATGTTCTGCTATAAACAAACCACTTTTGAAATGATGTTTAGACACAAATGTGAGTAATTTCCTATTTTTTATTCTAAGAGATTTTTTAAAGAGTTTATTAGAAGATTCTAACTATAATATTTTTTTTGTTGAAACTGCACTAAAAAGACAACTGTGGAACCATTGCATCAGTTTTCGTGGCTATGAGGACAAACTGCATATATTTGTTTTCAATCCGAAGAATAAAACTCTGTAAAAAGCCTAATGAACTGTCTTTGTTCCATGTGATGTGAGAGTTGCATTCACTGAAATACAGTGAAAAACATGCAAAATTCAAAAACAGCAAGGGTGGCGCTCTCTGCATTAATACTTCTAAACTTAAGTACTCACAACCATTTCTTATTAGATCATGAGGATAATTCTCAATAACGCTCACCTTTCTATCCTTACAGTTTTCTTAATCAGTGTTTTTTCACCCACTTGTAAAGTAATTAAACTACTATGAAAGGTACTCTATAAATAAAATAGGAATACTTTACAATATGGTTCCATTTGTTAATGTTAATATTAACGGCATTAGTTGACATGAACTAACAATGATACTTCTAAAGCTACAATATACTTCTAAAGCATTTATTCATCTTGATGTTAATTTTAACATTTTCTAATACATTATTAAAATCAAAAGGTGTATCTGATAATATTTTGAATGGATTTGAGATAACATGAACTAACAATGAAAACTATTGTGCTTTTATTAACTAATGTTAACAAAGATTAATAAATACTGTAACAATGGGCAATATATTAATGCATTAACTAACATCAACTAATGGGACTTTATTATAAAGTGTTACCAGTAAATCTTATTCTTGTTATGAAGAACTGGTCTATTAACTTCAATGTGTGGCTCATGTAGTTTATAATTGGAATGATTTAGACTCATGAGGGATTATCGAGGATTGCTCCAATAGTGAGCACTAGAGGTGCCTGCCACTAGCGAGGCAGTGAGAAGGCAGTGGGATTGGGATGAGTAAATTTACCCAGGGAGATTCCTGAGACACTATTATTCATGAATGTTTAATGTGTTTCTTCTCTCTGTGTTTTAATAATTCTGTTAATTAAATCACACCGAGGAAGTACACTCCTGCCCTGCTGCTGTTGTTGATGATTTAACATATGTTTTACATCTATTTGTCATGTTAGCAACTCAAATTGGCCTGACAATGAATGTTTGATACATTTTATAATTTTTTTAATACATTTTGATTAATGTTTTAAACGCGTGATTAATGCTATGAATAATTAATATTTTCCTGCGGATCTTACTATTTATTTTCTCTGAAAAATAATTTCCTGTGCACTTTCTCTCTCTCTTTTTTTATTTATTTTTTTTTTTAGAAATTTATTTCACGAAACACGAAAAGTGCAAGTCAGCCAGATCTCCAGCTGTGTGTGTTCGTTTGTGTGCCACCCTTGACCTGACTGGACTGACGCCATGTTTTGGACGCTCCTCCTGGCTTTGATCCTACTGCTGTTGCTCCAGGCACAGCTGCTTGTTTGTCTGCATGAACTCCGAGCCTCTCTGACCTCAGTGACTTCAGCGACCCCTTCTGGAAGTTCCAATGCCTCAGCTTTGCAACGTCTGCCAGGAGCCATAATCATCGGGGTGCGCAAAGGAGGCACCAGGGCTCTGCTGGAGATGCTCAACCTCCATCCAGATGTGGAAGTAGCCAAGAACGAGATCCACTACTTCAACCTGGATGAAAATTTTCGGAAGGGTCTGGATTGGTATCGTGCCCAGATGCCCATCACTCTCCCTGGGCAGCTGACGGTGGAAAAGACCCCTGGCTACTTCACAGCAACACTGGCCCCAAAGAGGATATGGGCCACGAATCCAGCTGTGAAACTGCTGCTGATCGTTCGTGACCCTGCAGAGAGACTTGTATCAGACTACACACAAGTTCTCCACAACCGAATTCAGCAAAACAAGCCATATCAGCCACTTGAAGAGCTGCTATTATCACAAGAACACATCAACCCTAAATACAAAGCCCTTCAGAGGAGCTTTTACTACCAGCACCTTGCCAGATGGTTGGAGCTTTTTCCCAGAGAGCAGATGCACATTGTGGATGGAGAGGCACTGATTCAGAATCCATTCCCTGAGCTGCAGAAGGCGGAGATGTTTTTGGAACTTCCATCTCGGATAAAGCCGGATAATTTCTACTTTAACGTCACTAAGGGCTTTTATTGTATGCTATCTGCGGGACACGACAAGTGCCTGGATGAGTCTAAAGGAAGACCACACGCACCACTTAGCAGCGAGGCTTTCCAGAAGCTTTGCCGTTACCTGCGAGTTCCCAATCAAATCTTTTTCAGAATGGTGGGACAGAGGTTTGACTGGTGCTAAAGACAGCCGAAAAATGATTGACAGCTCTTACGGAGACTGAGAATGGAATTTAAACTACTATTGAAAACCCATTTTGTGAAAATGTTCTAAGATTGTCAAAGGAATGTGGTTAAAAATGACAGCAACCAGTTTGCAAGAGGGTCAAGCAAAGAGACCAGAGCCAAAAACTGTTCTGAACGCTAATACATCTAGCCTACAGTTTGTCTTCTGTGGAAAATAGAATAGATCTGCAGGACTTCATGTGCTTTAAAAACTCTTTGGACCACTTTTGACTCCAAACGTCTCAGTTCAAACAGACTATTGAATTGGTGAAAGTGAGATTGAAAAGATCGGCAAAGTCCAAGTTACTGAAGACACTTGAAAACTTGGTTTTCTCTAATAGAAAATAAAGATGGAATGTGGATAGACACCAAGAATTGCATATAATAAGTAAAATAAAAAATAAAATGTTACTTCCAGTGGTACTTGAAGCATTGAACAAAAATACTTCTTTGCCAGATGTAATTATTGTAGTCTAATCATTTAATTCTCATGTTTAATCTACTAATTTGTACTTTAAGATTTTATTTTAATTTTTGAATAGAAATGTCTATTTTTTTTAAATGAATTGGTTCTTTAAATTAATGAGATATTTCATAATGTCTTAAGTTAATGCACTACAAAATTGTTTTATATTCAATAAATATGTGTACATAAAACACCTGTTCATCTAAAACACTGACAATATTTTCAACACCTCGATCAAAATCAGTTTCACTATACACAAATGTCTCTGTTCCTTTACGCTGTCTTCTTTAAATGTTTCCAGCCCTTAATTTCAGGAGGCCTTTTGACAGTACGATAATGAAAACTTGTGCTCAGTATCTTTTTCTGCTGTTGTTATGGCTGAAAGGATCGAATTTATTTCCTTATGAAATTAACTCTTCATGAAACCAATACTTGTGATCGTAAGATCTACGCAAGGCCAGCGTGAGACTTAAAAGAGACATTAGGTCCCCAGTGAACGGATAATTGAAAGTATAGTGAGTCCGGAATAATCAAATATCTAAATTAATATTTGTGATCATTAAAGTTAGGCAATATTTCAAAGCAATATTTCTAATTAAAAACTGATCACGTGAAATTGGAGTCAGATTGAACACGGAGCTAGACTAAAATTTAAACTAATCCTGATAAATTCAGAAGCGCAAGTAAAAGACCAAATACGCATTAAACCTTAAACCAGGCCGCTGGATTCCGCTTTTTGGGCTGGCAGGTTGGATCCCTACATGGCTACTGATGTAACTACATTCTACATCTCATTTAAGTGTACGTGATTTTAAACATATAGATTTTTAAACATATAGTATTCACTTCCTAATGGTTAAACATTTTAATGGCTACAAAACGACTGATCCACCTTTTAAGAGTCTACCTCACAAGCCTACATTTACTGTCACTACGCTCTATGGTCAATATAAGATAAACCACAAATGAAAAATATTTACAGACAACTTTCATATGTTAGAAACAGAAGCTGCTCTTGGCATACAACTTACATGTATACATCTTCAAAGGCAGTGAAGCCTGGAGTTTTGCCATTTGAATCTCTCGCGATATGAACAGGTAAGGATCCTGTAGATGTCGTCAACAGATGTCCTACAGATGGCAGTGTTTCATCTGATATGTATATCTGAGGAACGTGATAAAAACAGCAGAGCCAGGTGATTTGAACTTAAAATACAACTTCTTGTGATAGTAATGTACGTCAAAACGTTAATGAAATTTAAAAGTACACTAAGTAACTTGTCTGCTTAAAACCACATAAACAGAAAGAAATAGTTTGAATGTTTAAAACGATGAAAGGCCTAGAGAAATCGATTTTTACAGCAGATAAGACTGGTCCTCCTTCATTGTTGCCAATATTTTGAGATCACGTGACGAGCCAACGGAAGCCTTAAGAGGCCATGCATTAGCGAACGGTGCTTCCCTTAAGAGAACAACATGCATTTTATGATAAATTGTAAAGCTGTGCGTTTAGCATGTTCAGTATATATTTATTATTTGCAATATATTATTTAGAGAAGTAAATGTAAGCAATTACTGAAAATAATGAAAAGGAGGCATCGTGTCCCACTACTAGGGTAAACTGCCATCTGATTTCTACAAGGTACTATAAATACAATACATTATTTTAAATAAATTCTATTTTTGAAAAAGGTACCATTAATGTAAAATTCTAATTCAGATTCTAAATCAGCGTATATGTTAATATATGTATTTTACAGCGTAGTTGAATAAATGAATGACAGACAAATCAAACAGAATTTCAGTCGAAGAGACTGAGAGGTCAGCTATTGCTTGAATTATATGTAAAGTTATAATGTAATTGTTGGTAATTGTCATAACAGCAGAAGACTATGGATTCTGCTCAGTTAGCCTGTAGGTTATGATGAATAATGAAGATGTGTGAAATGTATAATCAAGGAAAAATTAATGAATTATAATATATATTACAACACATACTAACTTTTAATTTCTAAATAAAACAATAACTTCCCCCTAAAAATCTAAATGAATTAATTACTGTTGACAGTGTCCTTTTAATAAATAGACATATAATATCCATGTCTATCCATCCACCTATATCAATCGATCTGCCTGTCTTCTCAGCACTGGCCACTAGATGGCCGCCCTCTCTCTTGGCGCACGCATGCGCAGTCGCTCGCTTTCCCGTCCTAATAACAATCATTAAAAACGAACAGCAACCCCCGAAGATTGCTACTTCACCAGGCCTTTATTTTCAACAAACCGAGCCAATCATGACAGAATTACGACACCGAGGAGCGACGGAAAAAGGGCTGCAGCATCAAAACTCGGAGAATAAGGTACCGAATAAAGAAAGAGATGTGGAGGGATGCATGTTGTCATGGCTATCATTTGAGCTACATGCTGTCATACGTGAAGAGAGAAATAACATCGATTATAGGCCGTTGTGTTTCTGGATCCCGCGTGCAAGTGTCTTGTCACAGCACGAAAGCAGTTTTAATGCTTTGGTTTGATAAAAGATCGTAGTTTCTAGCGTTCACGAGTGTGTAATACAGTAGATTAGAGCTCGTGGAGAGAGTCTGAGCATCATCAGGTGTCTGATGTTCTTCCTGAACTTCTTATGTACTGAAGGTTTTCTGCCTGTGTCCCAACAACAACAACAAACACACCTATAAGACCCCAGTGTATTTCTTGCAGTTGCCATGTTGCTGAAATGAAGTTAAGCGGCATGAACAATCCCTGCTCTGTTCAGTTCAGGACAGTGAGGTTAAACTCTTCTGGGTGAGCTGTGCTTTCTGCAGAGTTACAGAGTGTTTGGAGTGCATGGACTGATCGTCATGCTATATAGAAATAAAGGTAGAAAACATGGAGACTGAGAGAGACTTGGGCAGATGGGTGAGTCAACATTCACGAGTAAAGTGTCTTGACCTGTAGGCATGGGCTCAAACCTTACAGAGAGATCACAGTATATAAACAAGACTCATTTAAGTGACTAAGTTAATAGCAATTATTTGTGAATACTTTAGGAATTTGTTCTCTTCTGTATTTGTCCTCCTTTTTTGAGCATCGAAGGGCATATTTTGTCAATAGTATGTGATAATGTTATTGAAAGGGCCACAGTCTAAGGAATTGTTGGGTAAACTGTCTTATGTGCAGCCTTTATATACTTGGTCAATAGTTTTTGAGAATTTTCTTTGGTTATTCGGTTTTGGTGGTTCACCATATAACTTCCTTCTCTGTGTTATGTTGTATTTTTGTCATAAATGTATTTTAAAAGAAGAAATAAGCACAACAGCCTCTTCTGTCTTTAGTGCTGCCAACATGCTGGAGTGATGAAAGAATAAGCCAAGCGTGTGTAATTGTAGCTGTGCTTGCTAGTGTAATGGCAGGGTCTATATTATACTAAATAGATTCATTTTTCATATGAAACACTGAGTCCTAATACTTGATCATGCAAATGAAAACTTGTGCTGCCTTCATTCGCATATCAACTGTCAGGCAAATGGACTAAATGTGGTCATGGTCTGACTCTAACCATTTTTTATATAGGTTCTTTGTATAGGTTTTGTGATTTTTGTCCGTTGCTAATTGATTGAATCAAAAAAGACATTGCATATCAGATTTTTTTTTTCTTCATTGTTTTCCCAAAAATAAAAATTGTGTCATTTACTCACCCTCATGTTGTTCCAAACCTGTATGACTGACTTCCTTCTGTGGAAGAAGATATTTTGAAGAATGTTGGTAACCAAACAGTGGAATTTTAACCCATTTCTCAAGCTTTTAAACAGATTTGTATTTGTGTTGCTGTGAGAGTTAAAGAATTTTAAGAATTCATTCCAGAGGCGAGAGAGGCCTGCTGAGTTTATTACATTAGACTAGTTTATTACATTGTAATGAAATAGAGAAAGACACTGTGTCCCTGTTGAGTTTAGGATGAAGTACACTACTCGCCCATATGTGCTTGTTTAACATGGGCATTAATAGTTAATTCGCGGCTGTAACAGCTTCCCTCTTGCCAGTTGTTTCAGTCCGTACTAAAGGCGTTCAGGTCTGGTCTTACTTTATGCAGACTAGTCAGATTCTTTTACATTTATCTACATTTACAGTAGCAGAAGCTTTTATC
Source organism: Sinocyclocheilus anshuiensis (assembly GCF_001515605.1). Classification (NCBI taxonomy): domain Eukaryota; kingdom Metazoa; phylum Chordata; class Actinopteri; order Cypriniformes; family Cyprinidae; genus Sinocyclocheilus; species Sinocyclocheilus anshuiensis. The sequence goes on along the minus strand of NW_015551135.1, from coordinate 879,607 downwards.
CAAAGTGGCTTACAAATGAGTAATACAAGAAGCGATTTATCATAAGGAGACAATGACATGTGAAGTGCTAGCAATACAAAGTTTCAAACATTGTCTTAAAAACTACAAGAAGGAGGGATAGGAATAGTGGGAAGAAAAACGTGTTTTTCTATGTCAGCACAGGATACAGGGTAGGTAGGGTATGTCCAGATAGGGTTAGGTAAATTCTTGTACCGGATAGTGTTAGGTAAATTCTTCCACAGCAGACCAAATCATTTTACTGGTGGCATACGATGATATTGCCACGTTGAAAGTCACTGAGCTCTTTAGTACACCCAATTCTACTGTAAATGTTTGTCTAGGGAGGTTGTATGCTTGATTTCATGCACCTGTAAGTAGGCATGGGCTGGTATTAGATTTTGACGGTATGATAACCTTAAGCAAAAATATCACGGTGTTGTCGTTACAGCTCTAAAATGTGTTATTTTTTTAATGACTGGGTAAAAAAAAACAAAAACCCTTTTTCCCGCTGAACACAATATATTTTGTTTTTGAGCAACATACAGAATATTAGGAATAGTAGAATTTGTTTATTTTTTCTTTGATTTGTTTCCTAAAAAAGAAAAATAAAGACTGACATTTAACCTAAATCTGTAATTACAGTTATTTAATTTTAGTTATATAATTCATATACATATCATTTATATAATTTCATATAATTTAGTTATATAATTTTATATACATAATTTGATTTAATTATAACTCAATTTGAAGCAAAAACAGACTGTTCTGTTCTGACTAGCTTTGTGAAATTATACTACATGCCTGAACAAAGCAAACAGCAGAAGCTCTGAATGAGATGCAGACTCACTCTCTGACAGCAGGAGGCACTTCTGGAACACCAGATACAGCGTTTCCTTGGTTACCGCTGTAAACAAAGCAGCGC
>NW_015551135.1:876721-878563 GCF_001515605.1 Sinocyclocheilus anshuiensis | reverse complement strand
TCATGCTACAGTAATTTTTCTCTGTGCGTCCGTCTTCAGCGTCTCTGGCCTCTGTTAACTGGCGTTTACAGACTTCATATTTTCACATAAATGACATTTTGGAAAATGATTGCATTGCAACGCAGTTTGTTCAAGTCCAGAACAGAGATGAGTTGCAATAAGACAAAAAATTAGAATTGAATTAAATTAGAAAGGATAAGTGTTTGTGTCCCTTTGAAAATACTAACATTTGTTTCCCGGGGATTAATTTTACATGCGCAAAAAGCAGCAAACAACAGAACATGAGGATTCACATGGTCTTCATATCACATCACGCACCTGCAGCGCCTCTGCGAGCGGAGAAAAACATAATAAGTGAAGTGAAGTGACGTGACATGTGGCCAAGTATGGTGACCCATACTCAGAATTAGTGCTCTGCATTTATCCCATCCAAAGTGCACACAACACAGCAGTGAACACACACACACCGTGAACACACACCCGGAGCAGTGGGCAGCCATTTTTGCTGTGGTGCCCGGGGAGCAGTTGGGGGTTCGGTGCCTTGCTCAAGGGCACCTCAGTCGTGGTATTGAAGGTGGAAGAGAGCGTTGATTAGCTGATTGGCATGTCACCATATTCTAATTTGTTGAGATAGTGAATTGGTGTTTTTTTGTTAAATGTGAGCCAAAATCATCACAATTAAAAGAACCAAAGACTTAAACTACTTCAGTCTGTGTGCATTGAATTTATTTAATACACGAGTTTCACAATTTGAGTTGAATTACTGAAATAAATGAACTTTTCCACGACATTCTAATTTATTGAGATGCACCTGTATTTCTATAGCTTCTTATATTTTTCAATTCTTGTTATTTTCTAAATACTGTTAATTGAAAGGATTTGTTGTGGAGGGATGGGAACTAAAATAGCCTAGCTATGTTTACAGTGTTTAATATAATGCATTAGGCCTATTGAAATAAAAAAACTTGACTTATACGCGACTTGTTTTTTTTCTTCTCTAAAAAACAAAACAAAAATTATACGCGTAGCGTATTTTAACCATGCAGCAAACCTTTTTAAATATTTTGATAAATTACTGAAAAAATAAATAAATTACTTTTTAAACTGTTTAACTGATTGTATTAATCGGTCAAAATTCTTATGGTCGGTTAACGGTTAACCGGTTAAAATGAACATCTCTAGTTGCACCCCTACTCTCTTGACTTGTTATTTGAAGAAAAAAAAGCAATCACTGAAGTTTTTAATCATGCTGATTTGTCCACAGTGAAGTTCAGCCGATGTCTTTTTTTTAAATTTTTATTCGGGCTACTTAAATTCATTTTGGGCTACAAAAATCTGAAGAATGTCTGCCCGAAGGGCTACCAGCGATTTTGAAATTTTGCGAGCCCTGATTAGGAAAGGTGATTTGCAAAGATTCATTAAAAATCCTTATACTCACTTTTTCTGTAGGTGAAGCTAGATCACGAATGATTCGCGCGAACAGAAGGATTTAGGTAGATCGGGGGCTAATTCCCTTCAGAAACAAAGGTAATCCACTGCGTCTTCAGCGGCTCAGATGTCGGGAGTAAATGACGAATGCTATGTTCATTATTACATCCAACAACAGAACACCTCAATCGCTTAGGAGTCATTCTTGTCTACATCTGCTCCGGCGGTGAAACAATGGCGGACTGATGACAGCTCAACTCAGGGCGGGTCTAAGGTCTAAAGACGCCAGTCCAGTCTGTGCTGAAACGCTACTGTCAATCAAACTATCATGGGAGGGGCCTGTTTTTGTGACGTCTCACAGACCGGCATCTGAGATCGGCTCGATTTGAGAAAGGGGTAAAGATTTTAGTAGAT